>NW_009219881.1:50982-64380 GCF_000690835.1 Fulmarus glacialis
AGGGAGGGGCCATCCACACCTCCCCTGGGCAACCTGTTCCAGTGCCTCACCCCCCTGCCAGTAAAGAATTTCTTCCTAATATTTAATCTAGGTCTACCCTCGTTCAGTTTAAAACTGTTACCCCTTGTGCTGTCACTACACTCCCTAAGAGTCTCTCCCCATCTTTCCCATAGACCCCCTTTAAGTACTGGAAGGCTGCTATACGGTCTCCCTGCAGCCTTCTCTTCTCTAGGCTAAACAACCCCAGCTCTCTCAGCCTGTCCTCATAGAGAGATGCTCCAGCCCCCTGATCATCTTCGTGGCCCTCCTCTGGACCTGCTCTAGCCGGTCCATGTCTGTCTTATGCTGGGGGCCCCAGAGCTGAACACTAGGTCTGACAGGCGCTTTCTGTTCTGTGATATTTCTTATGGACATTTTAAAGAGTACTGTGAACTAAACTAAGGTGTAATTTGAATAAATAGACAACATTTATGTGAATAAATATTTTATTCCTAAATAACAAGTTTTTGTAATCCCCCAAATTATCTCTCAATCCAGGGAAAGTGCTAATTCCTCACCAAGGTTCCTGGATGGATAGTGCAGAACCAAAGCCTAAAGACAACGGTAAAAGAAAAACCAAAGGGGTTGTGGGGGGGTCCTCTCCCCTGTTCTTTTTGTGTTTCGTTTTCAGTTTTTTTATCCTGTTCTTGAGGCTGGGTTAAAAAAGTGCAAGCCTTTCATTTCAGGCTCATACAAACAAAATATCATTTGTGTTTTGTTTTCAGTTTTTTTATCCTGTTCTTGAGGCTGGGTTAAAAAAGTGCAAGCCTTTCATTTCAGGCTCATACAAATAAAATATCATTTGCCTTCAACAGCAACCCTCCATCAGCAGAAAAGCTACATCAATTTTCTTTAGCAACTATCAGCATTACTGGCTCTTCTATAAATTCACCAGGAACATCTCTCTTCACAACCCATTACATTCACTTCATGAGATGGAAACATTTTGGTTGAGCAAAAAGACATTAATATCTAAATTTACCAATATCAGCTGTTTAGTTCATAAAAATGTCCAGTTTTTCAACAAAGACACGGGCCACATTCCAACTCTGAACCAAAAACGCACAGCTCTGATAACGGGTATTATTCTGCATGAAGGAATTAGCAGAAAATTATCTCTGTGTTGACACTGAAACCTTTCATCTCTATAGCTAGAGGTGATGACTGAAAATCAAAATAAACACATATGAGACCCAAATGCCATTTACTCACTACATATTTGAGAAACAGGACAAAGTATTGATTGCTGAAATGCTGTATCAAGTGATTTGGGGAGGGTGTGGTTCACAGCAGCCCAGAGGGGAATTAAATTTGCAATCTCCTCTGAGCAGGATTAAAGGAGAAGCAGACGAGTGCAGCAGCACCCGACCAGAATTACACTGGAGTTCAAGTTGTTTTTTTGCCAAACCCTACTTGTGTCGCCTCAGTCAAAACACTCAGGGTTGGATTTAAAAACACCCAGATGAAAGCAAAGAAAACAAGCATTTAAGTGCCTCTAAATATCCCGTGAAGCATTATTCCTGGTTTTAAGTGCCTAAAGTTGGCCCCTGCTCCCTCCCTGCCTTGTGTTTGTGTATAAAATACAGTGACTAGGAGTTCTTCCAGTGCTGGCGTGGGGGTAAGGATAATATAACACAGTAATAAGTCATACGGTAATACGTATGGTGTTCAGAGAACTACATGGGTGTGAGCTATAAATTTACTTTAGATAAGGGGCTTTGGTTTCTTTTCTTTTTCCTGAGAACTGGTGATTCATTATGGAGCCTTGTGGGGGCCTGAGACCTCGATGGTCCTTTCCACAGAAAGGATGAGAAAAAGAGCGACTGTGAAACGGGGACTGCACAAGCCTTCCCCATCCATCCTTCCGACCGCGCTCGGCAGCAGGGAAGAGCAATTCCCCGGCCCCAGCCCTGCCCGGCCGTGCACCCGGTGGTCCAGGCACCGGGGCAGGAGGGAGCACATGCGCCCAAATGGACGGGCACCAAACCTGCCCAACCAGCAGATGGGTTAGAAACAGATGTTCTGCAACGGCATGCTAAGTATCCAGCAGTAACCTGTTTTACGGTATTTCTCAATTAGCAGCTTGTGTTAAAAGCCTTTTCAAATGTGTTTGCATGCTTTACGGTGCCTTGTCATTATGACACAATACCTTTTTATTCCATACATCTCACAACAAAGCAGAAGATCACAAGGATGAAGGGAAGCTAAAGAAGTTTTGCCTTGAATGCCCACATGATGTAGTCCCTGGAGCCCTCCAGCTGGCCATACAGAGGGCTGAACCGTCCCCACGCCAGCGCACACGAGCAAGCTCGCTTCCCCAACAGGGCTCTTCTGCACCGAGTGGGTCCAGCCACCCCCAGAGAAATGCTCGCTGCTCTTTGCAAGACCTCTGCTGTAGCTCCTGCAGCAAAGCTATTACTGCTTCTCTCTTTAGTTCCTATACCGTAAGACAGGCAATTCAGCAAATTCAATAAATCTTTATGTCAATAGGTCTCGATTTAATTGAATTCATTCACATAGTCCAAAAATACAAAACAACATGGTTCAAGAATCACAGTCCTTTTTGAAATGTATACCTGCTTCTACTACTTATAAGCAACAGCTTTTACAGTAGCTTTCTACTGGCAACAAGGAAAGGATTGCATGGGTTTTCCAGCACTTCCTAGCTAGGACAGCAGGCAGACAGCACAACTGAAGTAACCTGTGTTTTTACTGATAATTACAGAGTTTATGGGATCACAGACGAAGGAGAGGTATTATCCAGCACTGTGTGAATGCAACCATGCATAAGAGATGCGACACAACACAAGTACCCAGCACACGAGAGTTCCAGATCTCACCATCTGCTCAGTGCAAAATTCACATCACATAAACAAGCCTAACATGAGCTAACCTCCTGCCCTCATTATTATAATAAAATATTTACCAAATCAACGGCAGTTAATAAAAATCTCTGCTGAATATTAGGAACCGTTACAATGTAAAGGCAGCAATGTAAAGGCTATTTTTGTATGGGTTTAGCAAGATTACAATGAGAAAGGATATAGGAACAGCACTCCAATATATCTGCATAAAGCAATAGGTTTTTTTTTTTCATTACAAGCTGATACAAACTTTAAAGTCAATGTAAATTAAATAAAATGAGGAAAGTTTTCAAATTGAGCTGCCAGCTAAGTGTCAGTATCATTATAATTCCCAAATCATCATTCATATAATTAAAAGAATATGAAGCATAATTTAAAATCAATGTTTATCCATCTTCCTCCACTCTGCTGCGATTCCACGTAAACACAGAATAATTATTCTCATGACAGTATCAGTGATTTTGTTACCCCAGCTCCAGATGAAAAACAAGTCATTCCAGGTCTAGGCTTTCCAAAATATGGAGTCATCACACTGTACCTGTATCTTCAGGCATTCCCGCATTAATTCCCTTCAAGAGAGGAAATGCCACCAGAAGCACCGCTGCTGTGTGGCCGTCCGGCGGCGAGGAGCTCAGCTGGAGCGGCGGGGAGCGGGACCTGCGGCAGCGTGCCGTCACGGAGCCGCTCCGACACCAACGCGCCCAGGGGTCAGATGACTCCTGCAGCACCCACGCACAGGCGGGAGGCGAGCCAACACCTCGCCGCCGTGTAAAAATAGCGTCCTGCAGAAGCCTAAATATCATCATGTCCACGGGGTGGGCCACCGCTGGCAGGGTCCCGGAGGGACCGGACGCGGGATGTGCCACGGCTGTCTTTGCATCGAGTGATGCCACCTTCCATAGCCACTGCAGGGTGGTGCTGGGCACCTGGGGAAAAGGCTTAAAGAAGGAAAACCTGCAAACTGCCTGGCCACAAATTAAAAATACAGGCTGAGGTAGCTGGGAAACCCCTCTAGCCATCCCCCGATCCAGGCGGTCCCTTCCCCCTGCCGCAGGAGGGCACAGCACTGATTTCGGAAGGAGATGCTGTAAGCACGTCTCTCTCCCGAAGGTGGCCAGTGAGACACCTGGCAGCCAAAAATCTCTCCCTGATCGCTCATATAGAGTTGGACTGCGTATCACTGGAATAACAGCGATGTGTTGAGCTATTTAAAGCAATACTTGCTTGCCCAGTTATCATGTGAATACTCCACGAGGATTAAAATCTGTAGCTCTTACTTGCTTTGGACTAAATTTGTATGAAAGCAGTAACATGGCTTGTGCATTGGAAAGGGGACTGATGGCTTGGAGAACAAACTGGCTAAACCTGGAGAAAAGTGCTGGGATAGGAACAGGACTGCACCTCCCTTTTTCACAGAAGCCAAAACACTCTCCCCCCTCCATTGCTCACCATCTTTTATCCAGTCATTGCTTACTTGGTTACAAAGCAGCGAAGAAACAGCTTTTTCTCTCTTTTGACAAACAGAAACTAGTCAGGGGTGTAAATGTGAAAACAGGTCTCCGCAGCTTCTGATGCCGCTGAGGGAGGGCTGCGAAAGCAACACAACTTGTGTAGCACCGTGCACAAAAAGCACAGTAAGTTCACTCTGCTACGCAAGTTGAAGAATATTTTGCACTGAATCATAATAAAATCCATTGAACTGATCCAATTCGCATGTATGTTGAAGGCTGAGTCGATGCTGAATCGTTTTGCAGGAAGTTCAATACCTTCCAATCTCCATTAAAAAACATTTTTTTACAACTTGCAATACTGCTTTTTTTCTTTGTTTGAAAAGAAAAAAAAAGGCTTATTTGTGTAGAATAAAGTGCAAATTTTATGGCTTAGTGAAACGCTTATGAATTTTTTTAAGCTCTTACCAGCTCACTATGGGTGCATTCTTATAAACACTACATAAAGAGGGGGTGGAGGCTCTTTATTCTTTTTTTTGAGAACAAAAAGTATCAATGCTTCAAAAGCATCTATATACAATTATGATCAAGTTTGAAAATATTTCATGATGAGAAGCCAGACACAGCTGATAGTTCACAGATCTTACAGAAATGCCCATCAACTAAAGCAGAAATCAAGAATCCCCCCGAGTTTCCGAATGTTTCCCTTTGGTTTCTTACTTACAGAAAACATCTTTACATTTTGTAATGGATACGAAACAAAACATTGCTTTGTTTGTCCAGTATTGACTATTGGGAACGGAACAAACATTTCTAGAAGCACAGCTGAGGAGCTCTGACTGCAGAAATCCATATGGTGAGTACCCCACTGTCCTGGGCCATGCCAGACGTGGTCCGTTGCTTTAAATATCCCCTGGCTGACATGGCCTGAGCCCCAGAGAGCTGATCTGAAGATCCCAGGTTCTGCACGTTGAATCAAAACTACGAATGATTCCATTTTTAAAAATTTTTATATATGCGCTATCTTGCAGCAACGGACTTTTGGCATTAAAACCTTGTGGCACTATTTTGGTCAGTACTGTTGTGCTGTCTGTGTGAGGCCAAATCCGTCCCCGCGCTCTTTTGGATCATCATCAGCCACCCTGGCCGAGCTCTCCAGATATTTGCAGGATTTGGCCTACTTAGTTTTTCCCAGCGGCTACTTCAGCTTGGCAGAAGCGCAGAAGGCGCTTTGCTAAATAGCAACGCTCCGAAGGAAAGTAATTAATAGGCAGGAAAAGTGAAAGCGCTTTCACGCTAACACAGCCTTTCCCTCCGCTCGCCAGGCTTTCTCCTTTTCAAGGCTAAACGCTACGTAACCCACATTTTGACGTTATGCGATCATAATGCAGTCACATAGTGTACTAATTTGTATTTACAATTCTAGGTGTAATCCCTGAGCCTCCCCTGCGGTCTCACCACTTGGCTACAGCAAAGGAAGAATCATACTCGAAGAGCTCAGAGGGTTTTGATGGCGTTGCTGTGAAACTCCAGCGCCCGTCATGGGCTCCACGGGCACGAAGTACGAGACTGTTGCACTTCATTAGTGCGATGGACTGACTCGGGGGAGCATGACAAGAGACAGCAATGACAGCAGCACAGGCGAGACAGCTCAGACACTGCCTGCCGACGCTCCTGCTGCAAATGATCCAGAAAGCAGAATAGGTTTAACCTGATTTCTCAGATCAACACAAGCCAAACACCTGTAACTCCCCTCTTTTAAAAGTAGTAACGGTACACTATCCTCGCTATAGAAAAGGATGAAAAACACCTGTGACTCCCCTCTTTTAAAAGTAGTAACAGTACACTATCCTCGCTATAGAAAAGGATGAGGCATTTGGCTCCTCTTAAAACTTCAGGTGAAGTTCTGGTAGCCACAGCAATGCCCTCGCCCATCCTCTGTTTCAGGTTTCTTTTCTTGTAAGGTTACATTACCAAGGTCAATGCCTTCACTGATGTCTTTGCAAACAGCAGCCAGACAGCTTAGCAACGAATTTAGGCCACGCTGAAATGGATTAGTTGTCTGCAAACTCCTTATAGCCTATGGTACTATTGGTTGTAAATGGTATTTTTAAAAGATTTCAGATCCGTTCCCAATTAACCCATGTTTTTTCCTGTACTCACATCTCTCTTCCCACTAAAAGCGAATGTCAATAGTAACTGAAGGTGACGGTATACGGCCTAATCCTGCTCCTTTCTCCCATGCTCACAGCACTTCACCAGATCCATTTCGAGCTTTTTCCATAGCCTGTCTTTGAAAATGTTTAGACACATTTATTTTAGTAAATATGGAAGAACGTAGATATTTTTCTTCACTATAAAATATGAAGTACTTTCTAATCAAGAATTTTTTAAAAATCAAAGTGAAAACACCACCTGAGATTCAGGGACTTTGCAATACATGTATCTACCTGCTTGCATACAGCAATTCTCATGCTGCTCGGGGACTGCATGTTGGTTTAACTTTTAGGTTGCCCTGTGTGGAGTCAGGAGTTGGACTCTGTGATCCTTGTGGGTCCCTTCCAACTCAGGATCTTCTATGATTCTACGAATCTGTGTCCTTGGACTTTAAGTCACGCACTAAGTTAAACCAACCACACATATGACTGTTTAATAGCAAATGGAGACTACAGAGTTCAGTCTCAATACAGATTAAGAAATTTACTTTTCATAAACAATCTGTAATTAATAAATTTTACTTTGAAAATGCTGGAAAATACAAGAAATCATCATATTTCACAGATTTTTCTCAGTATGCTTTAAGGTATCTTTCCTTCTGAGTCGTAAAAACTGGCTGTAGAGCTGCTTCATGTTCTTTTTGACTTACAGTGGTTTCAATCCAGGTTAGTGTTTATTTGGATCTTCTGTTGAGGATAATATGATCCCAAACAAACAAACAAACAAACGCAATAAAATTAAGTATACCTCTGTATGTAATGATACAGATTTCGGCAATGCTTGATCACTAGGACAAAAATAAAATTAAGAAACAGATGTTTCCTTTTAACTATCATCATTTATTAATTGAATTGATGTATTCCTTAGTGGTTGTGTTCAAAGTTGGCACTATTGCTGGACAGTCCTTGCCCTCAAGCACTTATGATTCAAATAAAGAGGACAAACCCATGGTAGAAGTGAAAATGAACAGTAAAAGGGTAAAAGTTTGACGAGATAGGGTTGGATAAATGGTGTCTCTACAACTAAACCCATGTCTTCCAACTTTCTGCCCAGCCTCTCCTTTGTCAATCCAAAAAATGGAACTTCCAGAGTCACCCAACCATGTCCTCAGCAACCAGTCGCACCCTACAAAATCTGTCCCGTGCAGAAACAGCCTGAATTTAAACTTCTGGGTCTCAAACACCTCCATCCTCAAGTCCACGCATGAGAAAACATTTCTCATCACCTGCACAGCAATGAGCCGTATACACGGGCATCTTTAATTGAAACACGCACCCAAGCAAGTCAGAGAAAAATAACAATTTGTGAGCTCTTGTACTACAAAGCACTGAAGTATAAGACACTGACAATGCTGCATATTTATGAAGCACAAAAATTTAAAATGTGAGATCAGGCTGAGAATCAATTCTGAGCTCTCCACAACGGAGAGCAGGCAGCTGTGCTTGCTCCAGAGGTAACTGGGTCATGAGTCCTTCTCTGCTCCCTGCTATCTCTTGGGAACAGCAAGCTTCCTTCAGCCCTGAAACTCATGATGACAGCCCTTGTCTGCTGGCAAAGTCGGATGAATGAAACCAGAACTTCTCGTACTCCTAGCTCCTTTCTCCCAGGGGGGACCTCTCTACAGCAGACCTAGATCCAGACTGAAGGGTGCATAATCCCCTTTTACTCCCCCAACCAGAATAAAAGCACCATCTAGTATTCTTCAGAAAACTGCACACATGAAAAAGTGAGCAGAAATCAAACACAAAGCCTGCAAAGCCTTAGCAGAGATTTTATAATGGGAAAAAGTGGTATATCAAACCCATAAACAGGGTGCACGAAAATCCTTAGAGGACTGAAACCCCCGCCCCGTCTCATAACGAGGTGACAGAGTACCGGCACGTCTGGAAGGTGGTTTGCAAAGTGACACAGGTCAGAGGGTAAAGGGATACGGTCTGGCTAGCAGCGAAGGGACGGTGAGAGTCACAGCGATGGTACGGCAGATCACGCGCCTTCAGCAACGAACCTGCCGACCTTAGGGAACTGATAGGGATGGCCGGTAACAAATGGAGTAGACATCAGATAAGAAAAGACCTGCGTTAAGTAGAGGCTATTGGCTGACGTGCCATTTAGCGCAGAAAAGCTGCCACGTAATAAGGATAAGGCAAGCAATTAACAAAAGGTATTAGTTTCTAGAAGGTCAGGCACTACAAGGGACTAATGAGAGAAAGGACTTCAGAGTGTGAGAGGGAAACTTAAACCGTCTGCTGGATACCTGGCGGTAAGCTGGGAAAGCAAGCAGGATAACGGGATGTATCGTATTCAGGGAAGGCATCCCGGCTGCAATAGAAACAGTACTGTAACAAGAACCACCAAGATAAAACCCAGAATCCGAGCCCGGCATTTTATGGGAGGGAGATCGAAGCAGCAGAATGAGGCAATAAAGGTCAGTTGGTGGGGCCAAAAATTGCATGTAGTAGGCATGAAAGTTAGAAAAACTATTTCTATCCTTTAATATGGGAGGAATTAAACTACAATATGAATTTGACTTTTAGGGGATCACGAATGGTGCAAGAAAGATGACAGGCATTGCAAAGACGCCAAGATCATTTTTGGGTATTTCTTCTGGGAGTAAATTAATGCATGCGGCAGGTTTTTAACGATGGATTTTTCTGTGTGGGCTGATGCTACATGCATACAAAGAGAGAGAGAGAGAGATCACTAAATGTTAATTTATCATTGTTTTACATACAAAATTAGCACTTAAATTGCATGGATTTTTAATCAATGGAAATTTTGAGTGCTTAAATGGAGAATAAACTGAAGTATCAAATAAGTAACCAAATAGACTTAAAGGATCTTCATTGCTTCGCTGTCTTCTGGAAAGTTACACAGACATTGCCATAATTCTGCAATCACAAGCTACCTATCGTGCAAGATTATCAAAGGATAATGTGGGTTGGGTGCTATTTGGAAAAAAGATTCAACCTGCTCTCTCATGTGTTTTAATTAGAATCCAGAAATTTAACTTCGGAGGTGTCTTACAAAGAAAAAGAGAAAGCAATGAATGCACACAAAAACCCGGAAAAAATGGAAGATTTCGAGAGTTAAGAGGCCTGGGACTAGGTCTAAGGAAAGATTCATGTGCCAGAAATGCCATACACATTAAGTCCAAAGCTGCAAGGCTGAAAACTCCCTTCTCACGCCTGCTCCTCGGCATGTCCAAAGGCAGAGCAAGCTGATTTTTCACTTCCCATTTCCCAGCTGTCCACGGAGGACTGCAAGAAAGTGCCTTCGGTTTGCCCCTCCTTTTCCATACGTAGTGGACAGTAAAGCAGCTCTACGTGCCTGTTTGCAGCTTTTACCCTTTGTGCGAGTGCAGGGTACTGACCGCTTTTACTCGGTATCACTCAGCAGATATGAGGATCTTCTATCTGAAGAATTACCTTCCTTGTTTTCCAAGAAAACATAACCAGAGAGAGCTTTACGGGTCCTTGGCCCATCTGTTGGAGGAAACCTGGAGAGGAGCTTCCCCACCCGCGCCCCGGTTGCCGTTGCAAGGCCCTGCAGCTCAGCCTGTCCCTGACGCGGGGCACCACCAGGACAGGCACGTGTGGCCAAACACACGAAAAAAATTTGCAAAAAATCTTTGCAAAAAAAATTTGCAAAAAATCTTTGCAAAAAAAATTTGCAAAAAATCTCCTGATTAGGGCAAACTGAAAAACTGGCAAGGTGAGTTTAACTCCATTAGATCCAACAGGGAACCACCGCTGCAAATTCCACTTACTCAGCGGCTCGAGCGGCTGCGAGTCTAACCCCGGCCCTCGCACAGACAGCTCTGTTCAGGGGCACAAAGGCGAGGAGAGAGACACTGCACCAGGGTCAGGATCCGGACTGTGAATCCCAAGTGTAAAGCCCTGAACAAGAAGCCTGCCCCAGAGGGCAGAGGGGATTTCAGACACGTCCTCACCCTCAGCTCTCCGCATCCCGCGCGCACGCGCCCGGCTCCCAGCGCTTTAATCCTTGCATTTAGCCCACAGTGGCCATGCCAGAAAACATTTTTCTGCCCGCTTTCCAAATCCCGTTCTCTATAAAGGGATGTAGCTGCAAAGCAGCTGGTCAGATCCAAAGCCTACTAAAATACATTCATTTTGGTTGATGATCACTGAGGAATTCGTCAACAACATGGAGTGCTGTTTTGAAAGTGAAAAAGATAAAAAAGAAGTCATCATTGGAAATGTGATGCTGTTGGACTTCACCCTTTTCCTAGCGAAGCCCACCAGTAAAACTGTTACTGATCTGGGTGGAAGACTTTCAACACCATTAATTTCTGATCTCAGCTCAGCCAAGTTTTGAACCTAGCAATTTACTCATCACTACCAGAAAGTTCAGCCTTTCCCCTGTTTGCCTAAGGTTACAATTTCTGATCAGTAACAACTGAAATGAAATTATGCCTCTGAGCTCACTTTAATACCAAGAAACAAAGCAGAAAGATTTTTTTTCTTGGAGAATCTCTAAATGAACCAATATTCTTTAGTGCTCAGTTCCAGCGTAAGTAGCTCCGAAATTTTAAGAGTCAATTAAAAAAACCCACTGGACTCTATGACTATTACTGCTCTGCAGCTCCGTGGCTATGCGATAACCACTTCTAGCACCTCCACCAGTTACTCAAGCCATATTCCTGCCAGTCCCCTCATCTTTAGGGCATTAGCTGTAGAGAGCCAGAGAAACTGGCATTTCGGTGCTCTTTCCCCCCCAGGTCTGTAGCACTGAGGGGGTTGCACCCCTGCTCGGCATCACTCTTCACGCTGATATTTGCTCCATCTGTGTCATCGAATGGAGGAAGGGAATGAGCACATTCCCTGGCTTGGAAATGAGCAAATGTTTGGAACTGGGGAAAAACAGTTTAGAAGGAATTTCCATGGCTCATTTCTCTTTCCATTCTCTGGTACAAACAGAATAATACTGACAATGCCTGCTTGTTATAGCAACACCAAAATACAAAAACAAGACAAAATAATATTAAAAAAATAGTTCATTTTGCTAGCTAAGCCACCATGAATCACCCCCAATCATTAATTAAATTATAATTCACTAATTTTCCACTAATGCTGTATGAAATGGTGTTTCGAAAAGGATTACAAACAATAATTTAAGGATCTTTCCAAAGGTTCTTTCTTTTTATGCTGTATTCTATGGCACATAAAAATGTCTTAAATAATTACGCTACCATATAAAACTGAACTCCTGGCTTATTTGCTCTGCTTAATTTGGCATTAAGAGGGGAATAGCCACTTTATTGTAAACGTACAGTTACTTCAAATATATATAGGTATTGACGTTACTGAAGTGCTGGTGCTAAAGTCACACTACTTTAAACAGGTGCAAATTAGCTAACTTTGGTGAAGTTGTCACAGCATGAGAATTTCTCCTTAGATTCAATTACACCCATACAAATCTAATTGTGCTTCATCCCCATTGGATACATCAGCACATTGCCTCTCTTTTCACATGCAGGCTACACAATTTCTGCAATCAATTATCTTTCAACACCGCGTTCATAGGAGAAATGTGTTATATTCACACAAACACAACCCTGCAGCCCAGAGCCACTGTGCACAGTTCTGCAACGAACAGTTCTACTGTCGATGGACACATTTTTATGCTATCTATACAGCACACTTTTTGACTGAGTTTTGGATTGCTTAATTTGCAACCTGCCACCTTATTCAGACAGTCAATGAGTTTTATGTCAAACTGAGTATTTTGGTTTGAAGCTTTATATTCACCTTTTGCAGACAGAAAGGGAAGAAGCAACATCACGTGATGAAATTGTGTCTTATTTATAAAAGAAAGATACCGCACACCATTTTCCCCAGAAAATGCAGAAATGCAATTCAGTGAAGACCAGAGGAAAATGCAACGCCAAATCCCACGTGAGCCTCACTCCCCTGATTTCAACACGGTTGAAACACAGAGGAATTATGTTCATTGTGCTGCAGGAACAATGGTGGGATATGTGCTCGGTGGGGGCAGGAGATGCTGGAGCCTGCTAGTCCCCATCCTGCCTCTGTACCCAGGTTGCTTTTGCATGGAGACCTTAGTTTAGAGGAGGTGAGGGAAACTGGTGGCCAAGGTCCGGTCCCAGTGCTATGTCAGGGTGAGGCTGTGGTGAGCACAAACAGGAGCTGCCACAGTCTTCACATTGCCTGTATTTACTTAGTCCAATGCACTGGAAAAGAAGGAAGAAGAGCAGGCTCGGGGGCACCTCATCACAGTATTGCAGTATTTAAAGAGCGGCTACAAAAAGGATGGAGGCTCTCGGTTCACAAGGAGCCACATAGAGAAGACAAGGGACAAGGGGTACAAGTTGCACTGGGAGAGGATTCATCTTGACATAAGAAAGAAATTACTCACAGTAAGAACAATCATGCCCTGGAACAACCTCCCCAGGACGTGGTGGAGTCCCCATTGATGGAGGTTTTCAAGATGCGATTGGAAAGGGTGCTAGACAATCTCATCTAGGCTCCCTTTCCCACAAAAGGTTGGACCAGGTGATCTTTTGAGGTCCCTTGAGTTGTTCTATGATTCTGTGAATAAATGCAGCCCTGCATGATGGAAAATGTGATTCAGTAATTCGTTTCTGTTCACCAAGGGGGGAAACTGTAAAATGTGTTTGAAAGAAAGCACCAAAGAACGCTTTTCAAGTCAAAACAAGAGAAAGCAAAAGAAACAGTTTTGAGGTAGTTTCTTAATCTAAATTGGCTTTTAGTTTCACTGGGACTGAACCCGGTAAGTCCTCACATTCCGTGCAAAAACCACAATCTAAAATTGTAGCCAAGGCCTGCTGA
>NW_009219881.1:64410-72951 GCF_000690835.1 Fulmarus glacialis
TTTCCCGTCTCAAGAGAAGCCTTTATTTCTTCCCTAACACGGAAAAGCTTAGCGAGTTGCTGCGACATGGAGGTTGGCAGCCCCACTGCACGCCCCACCGGGCAGATGTAGGTCACTCCTCCTCCATGCAAGGGGAAGGGAGTTTCATCTGGCTGCAAGCTGATCCAATTGCCAACAATCCTACCGATTCAAGTCTTTAATAACAACCTACTAAGACGACAATTACGTAGGATGCTATTTCTTGACCTATATGCCGCTGAAGCGAGACTCGGTCTGTTGGGCCATCATTGACACAGCCATCCTGGTTCATAGTCTCAGCTCGTGACACTACATGTTTTACCACACCCCCTTCTTGCTGTACATGTGGCTCTGAGGCTGTTTGTATTCACAGTCATTCCTCCTCAACCACTTCAAGCTCCCTTCCACTTCCCCACAAGGGATGAGCGCTGATTTATGGTTTTGGTCTACGGATTGATGGCTGCTGTTCGGCCAGTTGGCATTATGTAGAAGCAGGATAAATTATGCATAGCCAAATCTGGGGGATCATGGGGGGATGCCTCCCACATGCAGCCAGCAAGGAGGCTGGATGCCAGTCCCCAATAAGCACACGCATGCCCACCAAACCCACACACAGTTTAAGAAGACAGGACAGACTGTGGCCATCAGGTGCTGGGCTTGGCCAGAGAAGGACACTGCCTGGCAGCCAACTTACTTGCAGCCAGCCCCGTTTATCCCTCATTTCTCTCTATTTTCCCACAAATGCTCCTCCCTGACCCACCCTGATGCCTCCTTTCCCCACCTTCGATCCTTCTCCTGGACATCTCCCTTCTCCTGGGCGCACAGCTTCTTCAAGCTTTCCTTCCACCAGCCCTGGGGCTCCCTGTGGAGCAGGAGGCGGCAAATCTCCCTTGCTGTTTTGCAGGGCTGCGAAACATGGGAGCTCTTTTTACTCTTCTCCACTGCAGACCATATACCAAAGGAGCATCAGGGCACAATCTGGCTCTGCTCTACTCCCAAAGTATCACACAAAAATATTCATTTTAATGAGATAGAAGCCCAACTTTAGTTTAATGCAACACACAGAAAGAGCAAGTGATCCATGCTACCACAGCACATTTCCAGTGTTTATTTCTAAAACAGAATATAAGCAAAGATAATTCTCCTCCCAGTCCAAATACTCATTAAGTTAATGATGACTCAGACGGTAAATACCCTTTCTATGGCATCCCACTTCTCTCTATCATTTAGAGTGACAGCACTGCTCTCACTGAATTAAAAAAGGACAATTCTGCTTTGTAATGAATGAAATCAACATTCGCTCTAGTATGACTCGTTTTTCTGCACTGCTAAGCAGTATCAGTATCTGTACTTCAAAACCTTTTGGTTTTAATAATGTTTTTGTAGGAACAGGCCTGAATTTCAGAAAGTTATTTTGCTTTTCTGGGTACTCCCTTAAAACCTGGACGTGAGCGTAGCACTAAGTGAGCTACCTATGAAAAACAGAGTCTAATAAAGTTAATCTGAACAAGCTGGAAGAAGTGAGTATCAATTTCATATCCAAAGCATGACATCCAACTCCGTGAAAAGACTGATGAGTTCCTCAGGGTATGAAAAATGATAGGATGCAATTGAATTATCTCAGCAATACAGTTTCTTACATAAGAGCTAGAAAAAGGACACAGTAAGGGCTAACACATTAAATAAGCAGAGAACTAGGAGCAATTCCTTAATGCAATCCAATCCTTACATTTGTAATAATTTTAGCTACAACTGTCATTGGGGCTGTGCAAAATGAGACATCTTCTGGAAGTGCTTCTCTCTGCTGATTAACCGACTTGCTTACATGAGCCAGTGAGACGTTAGGTGCAAAAGCATAAATCTCTAAATTAGCCGCTGTGACTTGCAGAAACCCTTAATTTGGCCTAGCTTCCAGACTCAAGTCATTCTAACAACATTTTTCATACTGTCAATCACAAATCAGTCCCATCTCTTTAAGCTACTCTACTAATACTTTCCTGTATCACTAAGCATTAGAAATTCCAGCGCTATCTCAATTTTAGCCCCTCTTCTAACACTGAGCTGAAACACAGCTGAAAAGTCTAGTCTGAATTTCAGTCTGGAAGATGGGAATGACATGCACTTACGCCTCAAGCCATCCAGCTTGATGACCCCCTCATATCACAGTTTCACCGACTGACATCACGCTGACCACCCAAGGCAGACAGGTTTTAACACCATGCATTGTTTCACTGATTTCATAATGACAATGCTTTTAGACAGCTTTATATTTCCAAAGCACTATGAGGAAGACTAACATGGCATCTTTTCCAATGGAAATGGCAATCATCAAAGGAACAAGTGTTCAGTTCTTCACTCTATGAAAACATGAGCTTTACACAAATACAGAGATCGGGTAAAACTTCAGTCTTCCCTTGTTTGCTAGCGTGGCAGCCATCTCACCTAACTCCAGGCATCCAAAAATTAGGAAAGTAGTTAAGGTAGGTTCCCAGTATCACAAAAGAGATAGAAACTTCCCACCATGAAGTCCACCACCACCACCGTAGGCTGGCACAGACCGTCCTCTGGAAGTGCCTCCTTTCCACCCAATGTTGGACTAGCTCAGGCTAGACGCCTAACATTGAGATATCTAAAGTCAGATGAGATAAATCCAAACCTGAGCACATAACTGCTCACTCTGTTTTCTGTGCTTGTTTAAAATTCTTGTTGGGAACTGTGAGTTTCTTTATCTCCTATGCAAACCATGTCTGAATCTCCTAGATCTCACTATCACTCAGCCACCAGCTCTCCTGATCCTCCTCATCAGTGCTTCTTGTGATTCCAGCATGGAGCCCTGTAAACACATGAAAATCTTATCCTTCATTAGTAAAAGAAAAATACAGCTTTCTAACCCCCCCCCCAAATTATTTGAGAATTGTGTGTAATCATTTTAAACAAATATAATGTTTTTTGGAAGTTAGATTTTCTAACAATTTGGGGAGGCTGACAATATTTCAGTATCAAGTTTTCAATCCATTACTTCAGCAATGCACTGCACTATTTTCTTCCTTTTTGTGCTATTTTCCCCGTTCAAGTACCTCTAAGTAATTATGAACTTTTAATTGTGAATTATCCCAATCAATGGCTATTTAGTCTTCTTCCAGGTTCTTTCTTTGATTTTCCTCTGCAGACATGAATCCATTAACAGTCTTTCATATTTTTGGATGCTCATACTAGTAGAGCGTATACTAATATGAATATCAACAAAGAATAAAAAATATTAACGCAGCATTTCAGCTGTATTGAAGTCTATGGAAATATTCTTATGTATAAAGTCAAAGACCTTCATAGATATTTATCTTGATGGGTTTGGCGGGTCACATTGCTAGCTTTTTGGAGGAAGGATCGTAATTACTCTGTATGTTTATACAATGCCAGTTTTTGTTTGCTGAAATGCTACTGCCAATAGCTATGCAAGTTTAATCAGAAGAAAGTTAGTAATTCCCAAACAAAATCTCTTAGCCAGAACATTGTGTATGAAATTATGTGCAAATATATTTTATTCAAAGCAAAGGTATTTATAAGAGTTTATGCATTGCTCTTGGGCAGGAATTAACAATATGTGGCACTGTATAACAAAAATGAAACATCTTTCATCTCTAAGCTTTAAAATCAGGCAATGGAGGAGACTATCTCTTTCTGAATAAGTATTCCCACAACGTTACAAACGCTTATTTCCAGATTCTGGTTACACAAGTCCAGGATATAACCAAATATTAAATACACATGCAAACTGTGTCTTTAATAAAGACACATATCAAGTGAAAAAGACTCAGATTCAGTGAAAAAGAAAGAAAGAAAAAGAAAGCCACCTCTTCTAGAGGGAGGTCTGTGAAACAATAGAAAACCTGGGAATATATAAACACCTGGGAACCGCTGGCAAACACAGGTACCACCCTGAGGACAGAGAAGAAGGAGCAGGGAAAAGGCAAAACCCACCGATTACTAATCACAATGGGAAGAGAAGAGCAACAGGTTCTCTGGAGTGGAGAAACAGCTGAAACGGGTGTTTCTGAATCAGGAGATTGCCTCCTGTTCTTTGGCCCTGCTATTTGCAACAAAAATGGTCTTTCTTCATGTTCTTTTCTTAAGAAAATTTAATTTTGCAAGGAATACTTGCATTTGTTGTCAATTCTTCCTTCTAATAATAAAAAGTGCCCAAAATGCTAGCTAACCATTTGTGAAAAAAGGAGCAATACTGTGTCATTCTATGATTACTACCTATTATCTAAAAATCTAAGATTTTTTGATAAAATCTTCTTTGGTCAAGATGGTGTCATGGAGGTTTTCTATACACATAGTAATAATATTATGTTTATTAATAAATACACCACTAATGCAGTGCCATTCAGTATGGCACTTGAGAAAGCAGCAGAATCCCTGCACCTCTAGTCCAAGAGCATTTTCATTGTGCTCTACAATTTGCTGCTTTTAAGCCTCTGTTTGACTTTCTTTCCAATTGCAGGTCAAATCCGTCACCTAATTCACGCCATCAGCCCAGTTACTGACAGACTGCTAGCACGGTTATACCTATATAGTTATAGGTATAACTATAATCAATACTTATTTACAAATCGATTAGCCCAACTCCAGTTGTGAGCTCCACTTGGCAGCAGGGAAGGGTAAAGCAAAGTTGCTGTAAATCATCTCTTTGTTCTCCAGATAGGCAGCCTATGTGCCCAACCCTATAGCACTGTGACAGCTATAGGATCCTCCAGCAGCCTGACAGATTTCCCATTTCCATATTTGGTCTGTTAATAATTATTAGAAACTGGGAAAAGACAGAAAATAAACCAATTATAATCAATCTGAAAGCTACTGAGACAGAGTTTTTCATTCATTCTGTATGTTCCCTTTTCAACCAGTGAGATGACATTTGTACAAAGGTAGAATTATAACAATCACTTTAAAGTGTATTCTTCTACTCACACAGTAAGATTTAATTATTTTATTTAAAGCACTGATCCAAAACCTTTCAAACACACTGAGACATACTCAAAGGCTTTAATGCTTATATGCTAATCCTAAAGTCTGGTATGTATCAATCCATTTATTAGTTGTATGATGAGGTATGGACATAATTAGAAAATGTAGTAAAATAAATTTTGCTTTTTTAAACTTGAAATTGCTCTAATCTTTAAAAAAGCTCCTCTTCTTCAATACCTTTTACAATCATTTTATAGACAGTTTTATACTAATGAGATTCTACCTCTCCTATCTAGGAATTCACTATATGTTTTACATTCCGTCCACAAGAAAATAACGATCCCAAGATTCAACTTTAAATCAAGACACTATCTTAAAATTGGCCTAGTTATAGTAACGGCATATTAAATTAAAAATGAGAAGCTGGGTACTCTCCTATGCATAAAATCTACAGAATATTGGAAATGTATTGTCTTTATTCTCAGGTCAGCTCTACAAGAGATTAGATCTTTTAATTATCTGTCACTGAATGGGAAATAGAAGCCTTGAATCCATTCAACTGTTCAGTTTATGACCTGGAGAATTAATTCTGACCCCTTACAAAGTACATCTAAGCATCACGCACACCCTGAGACACAGCTATGGTTTTAAAACAGCCACGGAACTCTCAGCTGGTATATCATTATGCTACAGAATAACGGAGTTTCCACTGAAAATGTATGTGTGTCTATATTTTTTGGAAGTGCTGCATGAGAGTCCCAGAAGCGTTGCCTTGCTGTCCTGCTCTAGCTTTAAAACTAATTTTAATCCTGCCAAAGTCAAGTTTAGCACTCCCACACGCTATATTTAGAAGCACAGAATAATTTAGGTTGGAAGGCACCTCTGGAGGTCATCTAGTCCAGCCTCCTGCGCAGCACGGATCCCACTAGATCAGGTTGCTTTGGGCCTTGCCCTGTCCAGATCTCAAAACCTCCACGGATGGAAGGCCACCACTTCCCTGGACAACCTGCTCCAGCACTTTACCACCTTCTTGGGAATTTTGTTTCCCCTTCTATCTAATCAGAACTTGCCGTGTCACAAGCTGTCACGGTGTTGACTCTTGTCCTTTTGCCATGCACCTCTGAGAAGAGTCTGGGTCCATCTTCTCTGCACCCACCAGTAGGGACATGAAGGCAGTGATTTTCTCCTGAAGGAGCCTGGCTCCCGCAGCCCCTCCTCGTACACCCAGCCTCTGACCGGCCAGGCAGCCCCTCCACGGATCTGCTCCACTTCATCCCATCGACAGGACCCTGGCACGACAGCAAAACAGACCTTCTGTCTAAAATCCCTCTCTAACACGAACACCATCACAAGTGAGTGAGGACAGACACTTTAAAGCAGGGCGATTAAAATTAGCCTTCCAAACTCATATTTAGTGTTCAGTGCTGCTGAACGCCTTTAACTCGCAGCATCTTTGCCCATCCAGGTTTTTTCACAAGGCCACCTTCCATCATAATATCGTACCACATACCATAAGTAATAAAGCAAAAGTTTTCTCTCTGGATCTGCCATAAGGAACTTGGGATATCCTGGGGGGGTCAACATTTCTGATCTGAACATGTAGCTTTAGACCACTGGATTCTAGCAGAAGAGAAGCTAATTTTAGGCACACTCATGTATAAACGGCTAAATGAATGACATTTTTTTTTGTCAGATATAAATGTCGGAATAAATTTCTTGTCCCATAGTGCTATCAATCACAACAAATATGCCATTTCCATTTACACCGCCTGCCATCAATTTGCGGCAGCCTGGCCTGAGAACTGACCCTGAGAATTCACAAGGAATCCTACAAACCAAATGTTAGACATACAGTGACCTCGGTGATCCCACCACCAAAAAGTCACAGTGAAGCAGAGATGCCAAGCTGTCTTTTTAAATCTATGCAAACACCAAACATACAAAGAAACCAACCTGGTTTACAAAGTTACACATTTGACATTGCAATTTGCCTTAGAAGTAGGGATTTTGTTGCGATAGTAAATACCAACCCCACCTAACCACATACCCTATGGGTCACAGACATTACCGCACAGGTATCCAGTTTCCAGCCTCTACACCCTGCACAGGTTCCTTGCAATTTAAAGAACATGCAGTGTGATTAACACTGCTAATCCGGCTGCATTTTGAATTTTGGCTGACTCTTTTCAACACGGGAGCTCTGGGAGTTTTGACTGCAATATAAGAAGTATTGTTAAGTCTCACAATTTTATCACAGCCTTGAAATACTTGACATTTTAAATTAAGTACCATCACTGGGAGATAAGTGATTATGCAGCAATCTGTTCTTTATTTTTTTATTATTTTAATTTGGTTCTAGCTGTCATAGTTGCATAAAAAGTTTAAAGGCTTTTAACATTTTAAAAAGTCTCCTCATCCCTTTCCTGTATGAACAACATAAAAAAACCCCAAATGGTAAAAAAGAGGCTCCAACTTGTATTCTGGTTTATGAATACAGATGCTACTGCTTGTGATTTCTCCCTTAATTTTCATGTGTGTGTGTACATGGCCTAATTAATAGATCTCAGGGATACGCATAAGGTTTTGGCTTCTGCTTGTGTACTACCTGGTAAACTGATGATACTACAGTAATTTAAAAAAAAAAAAATAGTATAAGATCATTTAAAGTCCTAGAGATACACTACAATACCTTGCTTTGGAGCAAGAACGCCAATCACATGAGTTTTGTTGTGAAGCCGCCTTCCCAGGGTGTTGGGAAGGGCAGACAAAGTAAGCAGGGCAGTTCCACTCACCGGTGTAGCCCCAATGACAGGGAAAAAAATTAGAGAAAAAAAGAAAGAAATACTCCCACAGCAAGTGATATTCCTCTCGGAAACACCAGAAACGGCCCCTTCATTCCACTCACCGATTTCACCGCTGTGGTGGGGGAAATAGGACAGCGGCGACAGTGCCCGTAGCTGAGCATCTCCTACCAAGCCAAGGCAGGGGCCAAAAGCTCTCACCAACGTGACCAGTATCAAGGGACCCAAAAGTGGCCCCCAGCCCTTCAGCACTTGGAGCGAATCCTGAGCTGCTGGATCCGTCCGCATATCTTTTGCCGTAATACTTAATTTTCCAGCCCTTAGGCAACTAACAGAGCAGATGTCACTGAAATGACTTAGTGCATTAAGCTGCTATTTGTTTAATTCTGATGTGGAAAATGTGTCACACTCCAAATAGTTTAGTATGTTAATGTACCATTGCAGCAACCTACAGCAATCTTCTATAGTTTTATTCTAGACCTATTTGCTTATTGATTTTATTTTCAATCATAATTAAAACCTGTTTTCTTGCTTCCTACCTATGTTTTTTCAAGTGTACTCTTAACTCCACCTTTAGTTTCCTCAAGCTGAATAAACAGAACTATTATCTCAAGTAAACATTTAATGTCCTAGCATATTTTATCTACAATTCATTTGCATTAAGTGACATAAACCAGATGCGAACTTCCAGAATAAAGTATTCTGTTAATAATTAGCAGCACAAGAGTTCATAGATGAGGTGGCTCTGGCGGTTCAG
>NW_009219881.1:72982-85340 GCF_000690835.1 Fulmarus glacialis
AACATTTTAGTATCTATGTCTGCACAAGAAAGCTGACCAAAGCTGTATTTGGAATTGGTCTCTGAGCAATATTGTCAATAAAAATCTCTGAAATCTAAGATATTCTTATTTGAATCAAACGTCTTCAAAAAAAGATTCCTCAAATATTGAATTCTAAGGGAAGGGGCAGTTTCTAATAACTGCAGCATGAAGTTTTATTTCTTCTATCAGTACGTGGTTCCTTATGCTTCAGTGGGACTATAAGTGACAAAGAGTGTCTCTAGTCTTGAATTTGGAAATTATTAATCTCAAAAATATTTAAGGAATCAATTTTAGAATAACTTTTAAAACGTTATGATGAGCACTACAAATGAGGAATTCCAAGCCGTAAACATGAATAATGTCCATTTCAAACTAAAAGCACAATATAATGCCTACTAAATTTAACCCTTTTGTGGATTTGCATCGGGTCTTGCGGAGCCTTATTTGCTTGACGAACTACAAGCATGTATTAGTAAAATTAATCCTTTTGCATGTAGCTGCACTCCTTTGATAAGCCAGCATCCCTAGCATTAGCACTTCAGGTTCCTTGAGACTCTCTGGGCACACGTAAGACAAATGTAACTTGCCAGCGCCTTGCCCTGATGCTCTGCCACGGCACGTTTTGACAGGCATTCCCTATGGGGGCTGTAGGCTTCAAGGCCGGCTGCTGTTTCATCAGTGGCTTCATGTCAACAGCTCTGAAAATAATCCTCATGAATTTCTTAAAATAAGCTATAAATTTGAACAAATTCTGGAGTACACGTTTCAAAATACAGCTTCTGAAACGTCCGCTTCTGTGGTTTGAAGCCCAATATTATTGTACGATACTGAGGATTTCCTGCAAAGAAATACCTGTCTGCATTTTTCTTTACACCAGGCCAATTCAACTTGATGGTGGTCAAACGACCACTCCTCCCCAACAAGACTGCAACGACCCGAATGCACGGCAGGTGCAGGCGTAACCCATTGTGAGCCACCTCTGGAACAAAGGCCAAGCGTCGGAAAAAGGCTTCAAACAACTCAAAAGCTGAAATGAGTTTATGCAGCAATGCAGTTCTCCATAACCACCCTGTGCTGGTGCTGCGCTGGTCCCCAGCGGACAGCCCCTGGTGTGACCCGTCCGCTCCACGTCTCATTTGAATGGTTCTCATTC
This sequence comes from Fulmarus glacialis, assembly GCF_000690835.1. Taxonomy (NCBI): domain Eukaryota; kingdom Metazoa; phylum Chordata; class Aves; order Procellariiformes; family Procellariidae; genus Fulmarus; species Fulmarus glacialis. The sequence goes on from NW_009219881.1 coordinate 74,157, forward strand.
CGCAGATGCTCTTTCCCCCAGTATTAAATTATACCCGTGGTTACACTCTTCTGGAAGGCTGAAATGGTCAAAACCTGATGACAAACACGTGGATATAGGAACGTGATGCTGCCACACAGAGAGCATTGGGGGCAATCAGTGTGGTGCACTTCAGTCAGGTTTTTCTTAAGATGAACTTGGTTGTTTCGATGTCTTTTAAACAGAAGTGCTGTGTGTGGCTTGGAGTAGGTCCACTTCATCTAGACAAATGTACCCAGTAAACAAGCTTGACTCAGTACAAGCCCTCAGGACCAAAATACTCTTCACCTCGATAACCAAGCTTTCAGGTCACCAGGGGATACAAAAGCTGGTTATCGGTCTGATCTGGAATGCATCACCAGTATTTTTCAAATTACCTATTGTATTCATGTGATCGTGACTGACGAAAGCTGCAGAAATTGGAAAATTGCCTCTATCCCCAGCTTCCCTACCCGGCTGGGAAAGGGAGATGGGCGAGCAGAGGGGAAAGCAGGGGCTTTTCCACTTTTCTGCACGTATCTATAACACTGGCCTTTGGGGAAATATTAACTTAAGCCTGCCTCTAGAGGAAAGAGCTGCATGTTATCTTTTTGCCCCATTACGTCACCTTTAAAGAGCTTTAAAAAACTGGCAAGTGACAGTGGCAGCTGCTGGCAGGGGTCTGCGGGGACAGGCGTCACTGTGGGCTGCGCAGATTCCTTGGTGGGGCTGCACGCTTGCAGCTTGGGTGCCAGTACGTGCAGCCTTTTCCTACCATGGAAAAATAAAAAAACATTTTCCAGGGTTAGGTTCTTCTAAGACTTTTTAAAAGTATTTTACATGTGCAGCCTTATCTGATGGGTGACATCAGTGGCAATCTTGATTTCTTTTTGGAACGAAATCTTCTCGTGGATATGATCCAGAGAGAAACAAAAAGCAAGGGGGGGAATATTTAGGCTGCCTGGGGCATGGAGTCAACAGCAGGAAGCTGGCTTTGTTGCAGTTGGTTTTTACAAGCCCAACTCTTCCTTCCCTCCTTGCGCCGTTGGACAGCTAAGGAGCAGATACTATTTTTCAAAACTTAGTGGAAGATGGCAAACAAATTTGGATGGCAAACAAAAGCTTTGGTTTTCCTTTCTTACTTCTGTAGACAAATGTCAGCCACTCATGCCAATGCCAAAAATAACCCAAAATGTATTAGGCCTTATACATGTGAAGTCAGAGTGACCTACCGGATGCAACATTTAATTCAGACTTCGGTATTTCAGATTCTTTTCCTCTTGACTAATCCTACCAAACACAAGCCACAAATCTCTTCTCAGTTCTCCTGTGTGTACAAGCAAATTCCCCTCTCTTGTGAGAGCTTTGCAGTCAATTGACCAAAAATACTATTAAAAAGCTAAATATATTTATAAAAATATGCAGCACCAACGGTACCATAATGAAATTCTACCAAAAGAAACCCTGACACCAGAGAACAAAATGTAAAAAGTGATATATCCTACCAAAAGAGGAAGGAGTTCCTGCAAAATATGACAGAACTTTCCTAAAGAGATGATGTTATCTTTCAGCTTGGCACTAAAAATAGTACGGCTGTTTATGTAGTACACAAAGCCAGAAACGGCACCTCCTCCCAAAACTTTACAAACAACATAAACTGCAGTCAGACAAAATACAGGGAATATTAATGTAACAGCAATTACCCCATTAATTACATTATTTGTATTTAAAAGTTTTCCAATTTTTTATTGCATTAATAATTTCTTTAAGGCATAACATGTTAGGATGCTTACACAGAAGTATGCAACAAAAAGTCAAAATAAACTGATAAAAAGAGATATAACACTGACAGCGAGATGCAAGGTCATCTCAGAAGCAGCAGAAGAGATTGCAGCCTAGAGACAAAAAGGAGTGAAATACGCAGGGTGACTTGTTTACGGGTCAGTACAACAGCCCTCCTGGATGCGTAGCTCCTACTGTCCACCCAAAGTCCTCCCTCCCTGCGGCCCAAGTGCCATACATAGCTGTCAAGTTGAAATGCCAAATAGCCTGTGACCAATATAGGTTCTTTGGTAACTGCTAATTCTTCATAGTACTGTAACATCAATGCAGTGGAAATACTTTCCATATCACCATTTTTTCCGTAGCATAATTACCACAACTTCCCTAGAAAATTCTACAGGTGCTACCTGTTAAACTTCAGTCCTTTGCCTTCCAGCAAAGGGCCATCACCTGCCTCCCAGAGCCACAGCACGGAGCCACAGGGCAGGCTAAGAGTCAGAAGCTTGCTTTAACACGTCCAGGTTTGCTATTCACCCATTGCTAAGGTCTCTCTAAGCAACACTGGATGCACAACTCCTTGAAATACGTTCACAGGTTCACTTATGGAAAATAGGTTCAATTAGAGAAAAATAGAAATTTTTTTTTTTTTTAAATATAGACCAGTACAGTGTTTTCTAAGCAAGTAGAGTGATTAGTACAGAAATGGACTATCAGGAGGAGTGATAAGTTTGTTCTCTTTTGTTGTCTTGAGGGAAGACAGCTCTGCTTTTGCAAATAATTCTGTATTGGGATATGTGAGTAAAAACAACCAGTTATAGAGAAGTAGTAGATTAGATGGTTTAGCAACTGAAATTGACCTATAAGCTAGACAATGCCATAAAAATAGTTTAAACAAATAACTAGAATTAAAGATGAATTTCAGAACTGAAATTGGTGAGCTGTTTGATGTCCACAGTGCGAACAGCTATACTGAAAGCATCCATCACTCTATTAAATACATCATTACAGCACCTAGGAAAAACACGTATGAGATCAAAATTACCAGGACTGAAGCTGGGACTGCTTCCAATATATAGCATTCCTATGTATTTCCAAAAATACTAAGTACCTTTGTATTTAGAAAGGCTGCCCTTTTCTAATTCATAACAGGATGGGTAAATCAAGCAAGTGTCCAACCAACGTTATGGCAGTTTCTGACAGCTTTAGCTTAACAGCCAGGCTTCTTCTGCCAACTTAAATCTGCAGCTCGTGCTGTTTGCTGCTTTCTAAAATAGGCATGACTATGGCACACTTCTAGATCTCTGTAGACCTTACGTGCTTCAGAGACAAGATGCAGAAAGCCCAGCTGAGCATTTCTTCAGAGCCGGCAGCATCACCCTAACGTCAGCCTCAGAGCACGTTGTTCCCACTGAAAATCAGCCTTGACCTTGGAAAAAAGCTCAGGCATATCACAAGTTAAAATTATAGATCTATGAAAAGAAATGTGAAATGGGTGCCTATCGCTTCAACAGTTTTCCTGAAAATGCAGCATATCACTTCAGTCCAGAAAGATTATTTAACCCCAAAGTTTAGAAATAACGGGAGTTAAGGCTCCTCAGCACAACCCAGGTTTCAGTCTTAGGTCAAATCCAATTAATAACATAGACACAATCAAATCTACAGCAGTGTAACTGGGTAGCTCTATTAAGATATTAAGCTCTATTAAGATATAAATAGAAGTTTATTGTTACACTGGCTTTCTGCAGACAATGAAATTTAGGCCACACTACCAAAAATGAACTAAAATTTGGCATTTAGGTGATGCATCACTTAGTACCATCCTGAAAAACATTCAAGACCAAGATGGACACAACTAGCCACTGTTATCGGTGGTTCCCAGGTCAGGACAATGGGCACACAGCTGGACACAGGCTACTGGGCCTCACAGATATTTAATCTGAGCTGGTACAGACAGTGTTATGATCTTAAATAATGACAATAAATGTGGCATACAGCAAACTGAAACACAAATGTTTATTACTAAAAGTCTTACAGTTCATAAGGACAGAAGCCTTAAAGAAGATGCTGGAAAAGCTTTGGTTGTTCTCACAGCCGACGACACATTAAGAGAGTCTCTGAGATGCTCGTTATCTTAGTTTTGTACCATGAAAAGCTGTGACTATTAGAATAAAGATGTTAAAATGTTTACATGTCATTCTGTACAAAGGCACATAAATAAATGCCCTGGTTTCAAAGTGACAATACACTCTGCAGTTCACAGTGATTTCACCCATGGGTGATGGATGCTTAGCACTTCTCAAAGTCCCAGCAGTGATGGAGAAGCCAGATGTTCACACCAACCTCTCGGTCCCAGCCAAGGAAGGGCTCTGCAGCTGCACATACATAACCCACGGGAGAGGTCTGCATCTTTTAGACAACTGTTCAACAGATTTGTGGTACATAAACTGTTTCTCCACAGGGCCTAGTGCAGGAAAGCTTACACATGTTCATACATGAAGATGACACTAGTCCTTCTCCAATTTTCCAAGGTAGGAATGAGCCATCAAAACATGGTGGGGAAGACTGGTTGGTAAATGGCCATGCAAAACATTTGAGATTAATCTGCCCGTAGATCTCTGTAGCAGCTCAACGGGAGCTCTGCAGCCACACTTACGATGACTTCGGATACCCAGAAAATTTTGGACCAGATGCCCAGAGGTCCAACTCACAGCAGGGGAATCTTCAAAGCTCGGTCAGGTTGCTCAGGCCTTTGCCAATTAAATTTTGAAAATCTCCGAGGCTGGAGATTCACAGCCCCTCTGGGCACCCTCCCCCAGGGTTCAGGCACTCTCATTACGATTCTTCTTTTCCTTACAACCGGCGGGAATTTCCCTTGCTACAACTCCTGACTGTTGCCTCTCACCCTTTTCCCATGCACTTCTGAGAGGAGATTGGCCCTGTCTTCCCTCTACCCACCCATTAGGTGGATTGAAGACCGCAATTCCATTCCCCTTGGCCTTCTCTCCTCCAGGTGGAACAAAAGCAGAGCTCTCCTCGCACGCCCCACGCTCGCGGGACGCGCACAGCAGCTCCTCTCACCGCGCTCGCTGCACGGGCCCCCCTGGGATTCGAGGCTGGACGCTGTTGACCACACGGGTGGGAACGCTGCACCCAAGCATATGCTACTAGTCATGGAGAGGTTCAAGACGGCACACAAACCAACGCTGCTCTCTTACCACCGATGTTTACCTACCGCCCGCGCCCAGGCACGCTCCTGTCGCTGCTCCAAAGCCAACGGCCGAGCGCAGGGTTTTGTTCCGTCTGAGTAGGGCAGGAACCACCGAGCACACCGAGGCTCAGACCGCAAGCAGAAACCTACAGTTGGCACTCTCTGGGCCTGACTTATAGCCAGGTTAACAGATAGCAGAACGGAGAGCATATGTGCGAGTCACAGGGGTGAGGTGCTGGAGTCACTGCCAGACACTCGCTACAACTCGCGGTGCAGACATACGCAGCCCCAGCTGTTCCCGACTGCCTTCCATCCCGGTTACAGGATTTGGCTGCAAACCCTTTTCCATTCCCATCTTCCTGTCATCAAGGGTAATAGTGGCAACACAGCCCGTTTCCTTTGGTCTCTACACAATTATATATGCAACCTTAAAGATTAGATCCTCTCTATCTGTGTCGCATCTAAAATTGTAACTGAGTGATTGCTTTAACGCTGCTGGTATTGCAAAGCCAAAGGAAACACCGGAGCAAGGCAAACCCTACAAGACTCCGTAAAGCCAAACTTGTCAGCTGAACTCTATCAAAAATCCTCAGCAGTCTGCTACAAGGTAAAGAACAGAAATACCTGTTTGACTTGCAGGTCCCAGTTAAGTTTGCAATACTGAGAACATCAACAGGAAAAGAGAGGTAAAGAATTTGCAAACAGAGCAAAGTAAATGGTAGTAACTGAGATGAAAATAAAAAGGAAACTGTAAAAATATTTTTCATGACTTCTAGAGCATTCACATCATTTCAAACTGCAGTTTTTGCAGCAATCTGGGATTTATAAATGTACCTCAATAAACTCTCTTGACAGGTAAAAATAAGTCAAGAAAAAACCGAAGTGGTCTGTGATCAAGAACTCTCCAAACGCATCACTGCATGTAAGGCTGCCTATTCATTTAGTCCCACTCAGCGTTGCTCAGCAGAGAAGATCCCAGTATATATTTAGACATCAACTAGTAACCTGCCTTATGTGTTACTTCTGAAATTCCCTGCTATCCATGAATCCTCAAGTCACATACCTGTGAGGGGAAGGAGGTATATGACCTATTTTCTAAAGTGACAAAAGCTGTTGCATGACACTCGCGAGCAGAACAGGTTCTGTGGCTTCTTCTTCATATGATATGCATCAAACTTCAACTCCTACTTCACCAAGGATTTCACCATATGAACAATGTCACAGGGATTTGATTTTACTTTGTCATCCTCCGAAACAGACTTAAAGGGACACAACTACTGTATACTTAGTGCTCCACATCTATACTATATCCAGTTATTTCACTCCATAAGCCAATATGGGGGAGGAATTATTTTTTTTCCCCCTGAAGCTCAGATGAACTTGGCAAGAAGGAAAGGGAAGAACACGGGATAACATTTCATCCTCTTCCGAAGTATCACAGAGTGCCTCATGCTAGAAATGCAATGATAGAAGAGGTACTTGAAAACTTCCAAGGAACTGGATGCTGTATTTGTGAGCAGCGACTGTACAGTAACAACCGAGATACCACACTTGTTCCTCATATCCACCATGAGGAGCAACTGCGGTCTGTTATTCTTTTACAATGACACTATTGCTTAAATCTAAAAATAACATTTCTAAATAGCAAAAAAAAAAAATCTGTATTATAAGAACATCAAAGTCTTCTTAAAATATCACTAGTGATCTCTTACAATTCAGGAATGTTTATTTTTCATGGCCAACTGCATTTGGACTTCGTTTTCCTTCAACTACAGATCAAGCAACTTGTCCTATAGGATCAGAACAATCTCCAAAATAGAGTTATTGATTAATTTGACTAATGCCAGTAAAATAATTATTTGCTTTTTCAGAGAAAGGGAAAAAACAGCTCCTAAAGCAGACAGAAATATTCACTGAATGAAGTTTATACTCCTCTCACATTCATTTTCTGAAATGGAAAAATAAACCACCATGCTTTGTGCAAAACAATACTCCACCTAGATTTCAGAGCACGAACATTAACTAATAAGCTGTGAAAAAAACATTCCAACATTTCAGACAATAACAGTTAAGGACGTTGACACACTGCTAATGGATCTTGACCCATGGAATAATCTACATTCAGAAATATTTGCCTTAAGGTTATATTTAAGGATGCAGCCAACGAGCCATCAAATTCTCCAATAATCTCAAAGGCCCATCCGCTGCCCTGCATCTGACGCCGGGCGCTTACAGAGCTCTGCTTCGACAAGCCCCAAGCAGCACAGCCCATTTCCACACAAATACGTTTAGTTCATTATTGCGAGTGCTGGATGCTTGGTTTGAGAACCCAAGGTCCGAAGGTGAGTTAATGGCACCAGCAATCCCCTAGCAGGAGAGGAAAATGCAGCGGTGAGCTTAAGGTTAACAATAGTCAAGAGAGATGCGTTTCCACTGCTAAAAGCCTGAATTTGTGTAGTCTAGAGGGGGAATGATTTGTCAAATTAGGCAAAACTAAAATCAGGGTTTCCTCACTTCTCCTTGAATATCGGCCAGCCCATTGCATAGAAGAAGGTAAGAAGAGGGAAAAGGTTACCTCAACAGCCATGCTTTGATTAATTTTTCAATTTTCTTTACGTTTCTTAGTCCTCTATGTTTTTATGACAAAGTTGATTATTGGGCATTAAGTACATAAGCCATTAATGTCCTGAGAAGCAAAACTGAAAGTATACTGACTTCAACATCGCATTGAAATGGCAGTACGATGTGTACAGATACCAGCCACGAAGGATGCTTGTTACTGCACAGATGCTGCGCTACAAACAGGCAAGTTTGCAAGAAACAGACCTTGTTCAGAAAGCCAAATATCTGGGTTTTTTAAAGCAGAACTAGCCACCTTTCCAGAGATCTGCTGCAGCGCCAGGGCAGCACGCGAAGGCGCGTGGCAGCCAGGATGTCCTGCAGTCAGGAGTAACCACCTGAGGTACCATCACCCGATAATCTCTTCTGACCTATTTCATCCTCTCATAACTGCGCTGTATGTTCTTACAATCCAAGAACACGATGTCATTTAACAGATGTCATACACTGAGCTGAAATCCTTTTCTAAAGAGCTGTAAAGAAGAATCTTCAACCAAAAACCTTAAAGAATCCCAAGATACGGCTTAATGTTTTTTACAATCTAAGAAATTATATACGTTTTATGCAATTGCACTTCAGAGGAAGAAAATACCGTCAGGAAATACGTGTCATTGCTTATTTTTTCAGGGAAGCAAGGCTAAAATGGCAATGAAACGAAGTAGTTCTACTTCTGTTTAATTACAAAACTTAGAGGATCGCACGTTATAACCTGCACGCATTCATCAGTTAGGGAACTCCACAGCAAGTCAAGCTCTTGCTGCTCGTATCTCGTAATTCAATGCTCTCTTCTACCAGTGCTCAAAATGAAGGGCTGAAAGTAAAACACTGTATCTAACTGTAAAATATACTACAGTCTGAAACAGTCTCCTATTGTCTCCAGAGAGGATTCCTATTGGCATATTTGCAAGTGAACTTTGAAAAGGAATTAAGCCTCTCCAAGGAAAACAGAGCAGGACCCTGTGTGACCAACCTGCATAACCTCTTTTGTAACTAGAATCGCTGTGTTCGTCCTCCATTTGGGCTGGGACACTCCATTAGCTGTTCTCTGATCCACGCAATCAAATTTTCCCTCTAATATAATAGTTTAAAGACTAAATAGCCATGTGAATTTGTGTCATGACATTTAATTTAATCTAATCTAAGATAATTCACCTAGTATGTAATTAGCTCTGCGATTCCTTTTTTTGCACTTAAATAATAGACACCATGTTAGCCTATTTCTGGGAATTGATGGGAAGCTAATTTTCTCAAATTTTTAACCTACTCTGTTCTTCTTGCTATGATTTCAAGATGGCTAAGAATGAAATATTAGTCTGACAATATTAGACAGCCATGAATGCAAATACAGGTGTAAAGGGCGGTGAATAAGCTTGCTCTTCGAAATAGTTTCAGCCAAGATTAATGGTAAGTATATGGAAGTCAGCTGAGGAAAATCACATGTGGAAAATCTAATTAGAATATATGTAATGATGCATTTGAGCTGTGTTTTACTATGCCACATGATCATAAGCTTTCTAGATTTAAAATTATAGCATGAGTCTGCAGTCCATTCATACAGAATAATGTTTCAAAGTATGTACTATTGGGCCACTTTAAATGATATTATCTTTATCTATACATTACAAACTAAATCACGTTTACCAAACACACACATTTCTATATCTGAAGCCAAATCCTACGTCTAAATGGCAAGGCAGGGCACTGGGGTTGCATGAAAACCTCTTGATGCAGACGGCTGATGATGTGTTGCATCGGCAAGAGGGGACAGAGACTGAGCAAAGGTTTCTGGAGTAACAAGCACAAATCCACAAGAGTTTACTCCATCTCAAGAGTAACAGGAAGATCGGGGATTCCTCCTGGATTACCAAACAGTGCGGCAATTCCTTGAACCTTACGTGGGGTTAATTTTAATACCACATTGCACCCTTATTTTCTTTGGAGAACCAGAAATATCCTTCTGTTACAGTAAACACCAAACTTTGAATTACAGCCTTTCCACAGTAATTTTGGTGCAAATCTTTTGGAAACAGTAATTTTAGTCAAATTGTGGCATGAAATTTGCTGTACAATACTAGCTCCATTGATGTTAATGGAGAATTTCCATTGATTTTGCAGAGTAGCTGTGGGCTCCTCACATTTAATTTGTCATAAAAATTGATTGTAAATTGTTTACATAGTCCATATAGACATGCAAAATCGAAAGTCGGAAACATCAAAGCTAAACCTATACTTAAAACCAATACTCGTAAAACTGCCAGTTATACTTTCAAATGAGAGCTAAGAACTCTCAGGGTTTTTTTCCACTCTCTTTTTTCCCAGGATGTTATTTTCATCTTGGCACCATTCATTTTTGCTATTTCATTTACACCATGTTTGGTGCAATTACTGAGATAGAATTGTGTCAAGCCTCCTCTGCACTAGACTGTTATGCACTAACTTTTCTACTGGGTTTATAACTTTACAACCTATTTAATTGGCATTTTATTATAGAGATACAACTTAGAACTTTAATATTCCCTCTACCAGCCTCAGTTCTACTGCTACAGAATTTAAATGTTTCACAATATTTCATACTCTTCTGTTTGAATTTACAGACAGGTAACAGAGGATAGGATTCTGTGCTGGAATTTAATCATCTCCAATGCAGATGTCACCATCTGCATTAACCATTGCGATTCCCTTTAGAGACGGAAGACAGACTCACGATTCTAGCACACGATTCAATTCACCCTGAAGCTCTGCTCTCACCTGCACTCCTGGACACCTGCCTTGGCCTCGGCAAGGGAAAACCAGCACGCTGGCAGTGCATGTTTCATCCACAGACCACGCAGGAACGTGGATAATTGGCACACATGGAAATATCCACATTTTCAACAGCAATGAGGAAATGCCAAACCACATCTTAGCTGAATTCTCTGCCAGGTGCCTGACCCCAGGTCTCGCACTGTTCTAACAGTGAGCTCGTTTTCCCCTTTCTTTGCACTAGGCTCTTATTTGGCTCTCCGTGAGGATGTGATATGATTAAGCATGTTGACATACAGAGTCACCACATAACTGTAGCTATTCAATGTCTCCCTATTGTTGTGGCAGAGGGTATATTTAGCAGCTACAGTTATCCCCAGAAACAAAATACACAACCAACTCCCAAAGCCTCCCCTTCCCCTATGCACAACCTGTATTTGCCTTAAAGACTGTAATATTTTGCGATCAGCTGCGCTCTGAAGTAACCACCCCCCGCTGCCACACAAGGCAGATGAATGCTGAATCGCTGGAAAATACCATTCCAAGTCAGTTCTCAAATTCTGCATGTATCACAGGATAAATTACTTTTGTATTGCCCCGGGCAACTGGATCCCTCCGGGTGGCAATCCTAGCTAGGGCTCCATGAAACCTCCGTGATTTTCAGCTTCTCTATCACCACGGTTTGTCGGCCAGCAGAAAAGGCCGAGCTTTTAACCCAAATATCCCCGTCCGAAGAGCCGCGTGCTCCCGCCCCTGGGATGCCGGGCGGGGAGGGGGGCAGCAGCCTGCCCGCCGCCCTCACCCGCATGTCGGCTGCGGGGCCGGGGCGAGACACC
>NW_009219882.1:0-14925 GCF_000690835.1 Fulmarus glacialis
TCTTTTTATAATATATTAATAACATATTAATAGGATTTATTACTTAATAAAAGCGGGCTTCTATTGTCCTAGGCACTCTATACACACAGTATATATAGATCACACTGCTCAAACAACATACCGTCTGCATAAACAGACTAGAAACAGAGCTGCACATTGGAGGTATGTATAAAGTGATTCAATGTCAGTAAAAAACATGTTGATCACAAATGTATGTATGTAGTGTGAACAAAGACAATAAGGAGGAAGAAGAATGGGATCAACTAAAATAAAAGTGGAAAGGAAAAGCAGCAGGAGCAATAACATAGAAGAAAAGAGATGATGCAAGCTTGAGAACAGGAGAGCAAAGTCTAGAAGTGATTAGCAGAGAAAGGAATGCCTCTGTTTATTTGATGCTTGATAACTGTCTCTTTGCAGTTGTAACCAAGGAACATATAGAGGAGGAAGTGGAGGCAAGAAATAGGAATCTGCATGAGAGACAAGCAGACAATCTATTACCTGATCTTAGTACAGCCAGAGTTAGGAAGCCTTTCATCAACTGTTCCAGCTTCTGTTTAGAGCCAATATTTCCCTCACCCTTGTCCCGTACAACAGTGCTTAGTTTTGCCAGCTTCTGCAAGAACTCCTTTCAGATAAAGTCTAATTGGAATCAACTTACCAAAAATCAGGTGCATTTAGACTTAGTACCTCTTACTTTCAGAATAATAAATAATGATATGTTTCCAGACTAATTATTCTGAGTGAGAACAATATTACCTAATTATCAGACATCAAACATACATGCTCGCTACCTGGTTTTCTCAAGAGCACTCAAGCATGACTACAGCAACACACATAGACAAGTTCAGTGGACTAATTAGCAATTGGTAATAAAAAGAAAGTGTTGAGGACTCTCTTACATACAAGCTCATATGTTGGTAGGTGAAAATATGGTCTTGTTTCTATTATAATATTTGGTTATCTCCAAGACAGTTTAATACTGTAATAGAAAATAATTGAGTAGGCAGTTTAGAATTTCAGCAAACCTCTTGCCAGATTTGACAAAATTTCTTAATGCAATAAATATTCAACATTTTAAAATTTTATAGCATTTTCCAGATGTCACAAAAAATGTGAAGAATCCTACTGAAGTGATATGATAACTATGGCTAGTGAAATATGTAAACAATATTATGTTTAGGGAAAAATGTGGGAAGTTTTATGACTTTTTTAAAGAAAAAGATAAGAATTAATTTTATACTTCTTTTCCAGACTAATGAGAAACCTAGCACACAACATAAAATGAAGACTGAGATGTGTTTTATTTTTTTTAAAAAAATTTGTTGGTATTATGTCATTACTGTATAATTTCTGATATAATACCCAATTCCCTGACAAATCAAAAACTCTAAAAATGCTTAGTAAGCTCTGTGTAGTTGACACTTCAGCTGTGCAAAACTCAAGAGTGATATGCTTTTCTAGAACTTACCTATTAAGTTCTCTTCTGTCAAGCAACTGTAATACTGAAATATTCCCACTGGTAAATTATGAAGCTTATAAGTCTCAGACTGACCTAGACTATAAATTAAACCAATTTATCACTAAAAGAGGGTCAGAGAAGCAGCAGGACAAATTCAGCTAGCACATATGGGTGTCTCTGCTAGGAAAGTCTTCTTTCTATTCCTTTTCTTCTATACTGATGATATGTTAGAGAGAACCAAGTTCATAAGTTAGTAGTCTTATTTTTTATATTTAAGAAAGTAAGTTCAATTTGAAAATATTATCTCATTATCTCAACACTGTGCATTTGCAGATTCATATCTAGTCAAGTTGCACTAAGTAATATTGATACAAATGACATAACTTGGTTCTGCCCCAAAATAATTTTCCGAACAAACTGAAATTCTGTCAAAGAAACCTAAATGATAGAAAAAACTTTTCCAGTTTTATGTTGTTATATACTTTACCTCCATGTACATCTCAGAGATGTTTTGATTTTTTGTAAATTTCATCCTAACTATACAAAAGAAAATACAAAAACGCTACTGAAGACTGCACAGAAATGTAAAAGGAAGCTGAAGGTACATACTGTCTTTCCAACAAAACAAACTGTAGTTAATGTTAGTGAAGAAGAAACCTGTGACAGACAATAGTTTGTATGTCAAACTATGTGTATGAGGAATGTATAGCCACAGGCAAGACAGTGTCAGCAATGGCACCTGGGGACAACAGTGAATCACAAAGAAAGGAATCTGAAAGAGAGGAAGGCCCAAATTGTGTACTTGTGGCTTAGAGACAGCAGTCATCCAACAGTAGTGTTTAATTCCTGTTCACATGGGGCAGAAGAAAATGAAAGACTCTGCAACCACTTTCTCCTTCTGGAAGAATCCTTGAGAACAAAGAGAAGAAGCCAGAAGAAAGCAAGCTGATGTCTTTCTACCATACTCAATGAATTTGTGTTATGTTAATACACAGGCACCAGGCTATCAGTAGTCAAGTTTTTAAAGTTGTCCTGGTTCCGGTTGGGACAGAGTTAACTTTCTCCCCAGTAGCTTGGGGGGTGTGCTGTGTTTTGGTTTGGTATGAAAGGAGCGTTGATGGCCCATTGATGCTTTGGCAGTTGCTGGGTGATGCTCGCACGGGGCGGGGGGAGCACAGCCGGGGTGGTGGACCCAGCTGGCCAATGGGGTATTCTATACCATGTGACATCATGCTCAGTATAAAAACCAGGTGGGGGGGGGGGCTCGCCACCCCCTTGTGGCCACTGCGCGGTTGCACCGTGTATCGCCTGCTTTGTATATTCTGTTGTTGTTGTTGTCCTCACTGTTACTATTACTGTTCTATTTTGTTTTATTTCAATTATTAAACTGTTTTATCTCAACCCGGGAGTTTTCCTACTTGTGCTCTCCCGATTCTCTCCCCCATCCCACCGGAGGGGAGGGGGGGGAGTGAGTGAGCGGCTGCATGGGATTAAACCACGACAAAAGTGTGTATTTTACAAATAAAATAAAATGGAAGAAAACAGTCTCCCTTAAAACCAAAAATCAACCTAAGCACAATAGAGGTGATCTCCTAAATTTCATAGGTTGCCCACACGTTGCCAGTCATTTTTTAATACCTCTCTCTCCTAGTGGGCATCATTACTCTTTCTGAAAAGAATATGTTAAAATAAAAAACTTATCTGGGGCCATCTTTCGTACACTGACATATGACACACTTGTATTTTTGTTCTTGTAATAGTCAAAGAGCTTTTGAGAAAGCCCAGGTCATCATACCCTGAATTAAAGGAAAGGTATTTCTTCAATTATTATTTTAGTGGTTTTGGCTCATCGTTGATGTGAGCAGCCAAAAAGGTGGCCTGGTTAGAAAGGGAAAATTACTGAATAAAAGAAAATGTCTCTTGAAAATACTGATAGAGAAAGGACTGCCAGCCTGGAACTGCCAGCCTGGGAGTCAGGTCTGGGAACCAGAAACATCCTTGAAGTACAGCTGGGTACCTAGAAACCAGACACATCTTGGTTGTAAAACCAAGGCACTGTAACAGTGTCCGAAAAGGTGGAAAAAAAGTCTGGAAAAATAAAATTGCTCTGAAAGAACAGAAAACATCATCGTTTATTGCTGTTACAGGTGAAAAATCGAAATTAACAGCATCTTTTAGCTGCTCAGAGTAGTATGTCCTATGACCTTTTATATCTATTTGTTAAAAAAAAGAATTTTTATCCAAAATGGAGCCTCTCTCTCTGAGAACTCCCTATGCTGCTCCTACTCTTCCTTTCCTAAACAGGATGAATTCTCTGCATGAACTTTCTATGAGGTCTTGGACTCCCACTGGAGATGCCTGGCTGACTCGAGACTCTGAGACACAGATCGTCTTTGAAATGAGGCTCTGTCTGTTATCTTATTGGACCCCACTTTTGGGATCGGTTTGGTTTGTCATCCTACCCCTGGGATGCTTGGGTACTCCTCCAGGATCAGTTTGTTTTCTCCTTTGGGATGGTTTGTCCTCTTCTGAAATCTGTCCAATTCACTTGATAGTGATTACATACAGATATCTCCATGTAAGTAATCTATTATGTCTGCTGTTATATTGTTGATAAGTTCCTTCACTATCGATAATCATTCACTAATGACAAGTTTATGTAATGATATATGCCTACTTGTCTGTTGCTGTTATTGATTTTTGCTATACTGTTGATTACTGTTATTATTGATTGTTGCCATACTTTTAATTGATACTATATGATTGATTGCTGATAGTAATTTGTAATAGTTTGAGAGATATATATTAACTTCATTAATAATATGTATACTTGCTAGTTTTTTGTGATAGCTTACTTGCTAGTGGTGATTCATGTGGTAGTTGTGGTATAAGTGGATAAAGTCTCTGTGTCCTTGTGTATTACAGAATCCTACGAATCCATGGTCACGATCTCTATACATCTGCAGACCAGGTAATCCTTTAGGTTGTGACAATCATTAAACTCAATGGATCCAATCTTCTTTGTCAAAAATGAGTATTTGCCTAAATATAATCACTCTGAGTATTCACAAGTAACTATTGAAACAAAGATGTGCTAAATTTTTCTTTGAGTTGTCAGAAGCATGAAGGTGTATCATTTTTACATCAACTGCTTCACAAGAATAGCAATAAATATAAATAATTTGAATACAATATTTAAGTATTTAAAAACAGGAAAGGAAGGGGAGAGTTAATAGGATAAGTACTGGAAACAATTAACTCTGACTAGAAAGGAGAAAGGATTAGCTATTATCCTATCTATTCAGACACCTACATTTAATGTAGCCAAAAAAGATAGGAGACACCAAGTCAGCACTGAAAAAAGGAATTTTTTTTCTTCAGTCCTAAATTGAAATTTAAGTCAGATTTATTAAAACATGTAGCTAAGTAAATTACATACTACATAAGCTCTCAAATGAGTAGTCTAAAAATATTTCTTTATAAGATTCAGAAAACAAGGTGAATATTATTTTTAAAAAACATTTAACACATGTTATTGAGGTCAAAGTTTATAGATAATCTAGCCTGTGACACTTATGTCTGTAAAAAGCAGGTTTCATTTAAGTCTTAACAGTTTAAAGAAAGTAAAAATCACAGAATCGGTTCAGCTGTGTAGCAAAGAAGACATCGTAGCCTACTGCCAGCTCAAAGGCAATGTTCCATTCAGTACATTAATATGTGACCAAAATTGATCTACATCATGACATCAAAGGTACAACAAAAAATCCCAGTAGATATTTAGAGCAAACTTTAATTGATGCATATATATATATGTGCATGTGTGTGTGTTATTTCTTGCTAAATCTGTGGATTTTATGATTTTACTCTTATTGCAGAGCTTTTGATCACTTATAGCAATTACATGTGTGTGGCTTGATTTAATACAGTACTCTGTTTCTAAAAGGCCTCAGTCACTGTTTTGTGTTTACAGGGAGGTTCTAAAGCACTTTGTGCCTAGTGGGCGAAGGGAAGGTGGTGGATGCAGCTTTTCTGGATTTTAGTACGGCTTTTGATACTGTCCCTCCCAGCATCCTTCTGGACAAGTTGTCCAACTGTGAGATGAGCCAGTTCATGGTGCACCAGGTGAAGAAATGGCTAAATGGCAGAGCTCAAAGGGTTGTAGTGAATGAAGCTACATCTGGCTGGTGACCAGTCACTAGCGCTGTTCCTCAGGGCTCAATTCTAGGGCCAGTTCTGTTCAATATTTTTATCAATGATCTGGAGGCAGGAGTTGCGCTAATGCACCATTAGTAAGCTTGCTGATGATACTAACTGTGAGGTGCTGTTGACTCTCTTGAGGGACAAGTGGCCTTGCAGAGGGATCTAGATAGTTTGGAGCATTGGGCAATCATCAACGGGATGAAATTTAACAAGTCGAAATGTCGGATTCTGCACCTGTGACGGAGTAATGCCAGGCACAAGTATAAATTGGGAGAGGAGTGGCTGGAGAGCAGCCCTGCAGAAAGGGATCTGGGGCTGCTGGTTGACGGCAGGCTCAATATGAGTCAGCAGTGTGCCCTGGCAGCCAAGAAGGCAAACTGCATCCTGGGTGCATCAAACACAATAAAAACAGCGGGTCAAAAGAAGTGATTATCCCGCTGTATTCAACATTGGTGTGGCCTCACCTTGAGTATTATGTGCAGTTCTGAACCCCACAATTTAAGAAGGATGTGAAGGTCCTTGAATGTGTCCGGCGGAGGACTTCAAAGCTCGTGGAAGGGCTGGAATGCATATCCTATGAGAAGTGGCTAAGGACTTTGTTTTTTTCTGGTTTGGGGAAAAGGAGGCTGAGGGGCGACCTCATTGCTCTCTATAGCTTTCTGCGAAGGGGACTGGAGATGGAGGTGATGCTTTCCAGGGCATGTGTGTTTCATGACCAAAGAGCAACCCACCACAGGGAATGCTTTCCAACATTGTCTTGGCAATGGGAAGACAAAGGGGAGAACTTCTCAGAGTGCTCCATGATTTCATTTCACCTAAGTGCTGCAACAGGTGACACATCCCTTGTGCTCTACCAGCCTCCCACTACCAAGTACCAGGGCAGGGCTGCCCAAAGATCTTTAGCAGTGTCCCCTGGGAATCTGCTTTTGAGAGCTTAAGGGTCCATGACCACTGGTCAGTTTTGAAGAACCACTGTTTAAAAGCACAGGAGCAGGCAATCCCATTGTGTCGCAAGCAAAGCAAGCAGAGGAGAAGACCAGCTTGGCTGAAGAGGGAACTCCTCTTTGAAGTCAGGAGGAAAAAGAGATTGGATGATCTCTAGAAGCAAGGTCAGGCTTTGCAAGAAGATTACAGAGCTGTGGTTCGCATATGCAGGGAGAAGGCACGAAAGACCAAAGCTCAACTAGAATTGAAACTAGCTATTGTTGTGCCAGACAACAAGAAAGGATTTTTAAAGTATGTTAATAGCAAGAGGAGGTCCAAGGAAAACATTGGATACTTGATGAAGATGGTCCCCTGACAAATAGGGGAGGCATTCATTTTGCCTCAGTCTTTAATATCTATGATAGACCTTGGGCTGTCTGGTCCTCTCAGTTGGACGACTATGACTGTGGGAACAGTGACTTTCCATTTGTGGACACAGAAATTGTAAGGGGCCAGCTGTATTAGTTGAATGTTCATAAGTCTATGGACCTGGTGGAATTAATCCCAGAGTACTGAATGAGTTAGTTGATCTTATGGCAGGACCTCTCTTGATAATCTACCAAAGGTCTTTGGAGAATGGGGAGGTCCGCACTGACTGGAAGCTAGCCAACATTATTCCAAGTTACAAGAGGGGCACAAGGAAATAGAATAGAATAGAATAGAATAGAAAATACCACAAGAATATCTCTCGATCTTGACTTTCGTAAGGCTTTGACACAGTCCCACACAACATCCTTGTGCTAAATGGAGAGATATGGGTTTGATGGATGGACTCCTTAATGGATAAGGAATTTGCTGTATGGCTGCATCCAAAGAGTTGCAGTCCATGGCTCTGTGTCCAAATGGAGATCAATAGCAAGTGGTGTCCCTCAGGGGTCCGTATTGGGACTGGTACTGTTCAATAATTTCATCAATGACATAATGCGATTAAGTGCACCCTTGGCAAGTTTGTGGATGACACCAAGCTGAGTGATGCAGTTGATATGCTAGAAGGAAGGGATGCCATCCGGAAGGACATTGACAGACTTGAGGATTGGGCCAATGTGAACATCATGAAGTTCAACAAGAGCAAGTACAAGGTCCTGCACCTAGGTTGGGGCAATCCCCGGTATCAGTACAGACTGGGGGATGGATGTGTTGAGAGCAGCCCTGCGGAGAAGGACTTGGGTATGTTGGGAGATGAAAAATTAGATATGAGCTGGCAATGTGCACTTGCAGGCCAGAAAGCCAATTGTATCCTGGGCTGCATCAAAAGCAGCGTGGCCAGCAGGTCGAGGGAGGTGATTCTGCCCCTCTACTCTGCTTTCAAGAGATGCCACCTGGAGTACTGCATCCAGCTCTGGTGCCCCCAACACAAGAAAGACATGGACCTGTTGGAGCAGGTCCAGAGGAGGGCCATGAAATTGATGAAAGGGCTGGAACACCTGTGCTGTGAAGAAATGCTGAGAGAGTTGGGGTTGTTCAGCCTGGAGAAGAGAGGCTCTGGGGAGTCCTTATTGCGGCCTTTCAGTATTTAAAGGGGGCTTATAAGAAAGATGCAGAAACACATTTTTACCAGGGCCTGTAGTGATAGGACAAGGGGTAACAGTTTTAAACTAAAAGAAGGTAGATTTAGTTTGCATATAACAAAGGGTGGTGAGAAGACATTGGAACAGGTTGCCCAGGGAAGTTGGGGAGTCCTTATTGCGGCCTTTCAGTATTTAAAGGGGGCTTATAAGAAAGATGCAGAAACACATTTTTACCAGGGCCTGTAGTGATAGGACAAGGGGTAACAGTTTTAAACTAAAAGAAGGTAGATTTAGTTTGCATATAACAAAGGGTGGTGAGAAGACATTGGAACAGGTTGCCCAGGGAAGTTGTGGATGCCCCATCCCTGGAAGTGTTCAAGGCCAAATTGGATGGGGCTTTGAGCAACCTGACCTAATGGAAGATGTCCCTGCCCATGACAGGGGAGTTTAGAACTAGATGATCTTTAAAGGTCCCTTCCAATCCAAACCATTCTATGATTCTACGATTCCAAGTCCTAAAAACATGAAATTTGTTTCTCTCTCCACCTTAATAGATTCCATTTCCATTCTCCCTTTCTGTGTTGTAAAAAACAGTATAAAATACAAGTTAGAGTTATAGATTTCACTGGGCAGAAGTACTAAAACTATCCTTTGTGAATCTATCCTTGGTCGCAGTAGTTCATGTTAGCAATCCCCACAAGTTAATTATATATAGTGTATCTGTTATCACTTAATATAATGTTTCAAGTACTATTGAAAAGATTACATGAGAATACTCTATAACCTTCACTTGACTGGTACTTGGAGTATTATTGTATTGCAGTTTTCACAAATACTGTTGTTATTACATTGATACATTGATATCTAAAATTCCCAGTCTTCTTGTAAGAGGTTGCAAGAGTGTATAACAAAGCTTTGCTTCTATGTGAGAAGAAATTTCAGTGTAAGATGCAAGCTGAGAGCCACTGTATGAATAAAACACTGAGAGGGAATAAATGGGGAAAAAAGGCAATATAGTATATAGCATCTCCTATTTAACTCCAGTGTATACTACATTAAAGTTCTAACCCTGACTTGCATTGGCTGAATTAGCCATTATAATTCCATTTACAGTTAAAAAATTTCTTCAAAGACATGCATACAGAAATTTAGAAAATAATTAAATACACAGTGTATCTTTTCTGAGCCATGTTTACTGTAGAAGTACAATCCAGCTTACCAGTATGTAATATGATCAATGAAGATGATACAAACAGCTGTTTCTCTTGAAGACATCAAGTCTGTAAAAGGAATTTCAACAACTTTATGTAATTAATTTTTTACAGGGTTATTCAAATACAAATCTAATATTATTTTCAATTCTATGTTATTAAATATTTTCACATTTTGTGGTATCAGAAATAAGCATGCAATAACTACAGGAGGTTAACTATTGGTTGTACTGGTTTGGGCTGGAATACAGCTAATTTTCATCATCGCAGCTCATATGGTGCTATGTTTTTGATTTGTGACCAAAACAGTGTTGATAATACACTGTTTTCTTTGTTGCTGAACAATGTTTACACAGCATCAAGGCCCTCTCTGTTCCTCACACTGCTTCTGCAGGCTGGGGGTGCGCAAGAAGTTGGGAGGGGACACAGCTGGGACAACTGACCCAAATTGACCAAAGGGATATCCCAAACCATATCATGTCATGCTCAGCAATAAAAACTGTGGGATAAAAGGAGGAAGGGAATGTTTGGAGTGATGACATTTATCTTCCCATATAACCATTACACTTGATGGTGCCCTGCTTTCCTGGAGATGGCTGAACACCTGCCTGCTTATGGGAAGTAGTGAATGAATTCCTTGGTTTGCTTTCCTTGTGTGCACAGCTTTTGCTTTACCTGTTAAGCTGCCTTTATCTCAACCCGTGAGTTTTCTCATTTTACCTTTCTGGTTCTCCCTACCATGCCATTGTGGGGGAAGTGAGTGAGCGGCTGTGTGGTGCTTAGTTGCCTACCGGGGTTAATGCACCACAGTCCTTCTTGGCACCCAGTGTGAGTCTTGGAGGGTTTGAGATAATGACAGATTTGAGTGTGTAGACTGAATTTATAGCTGCTATAGCTGTTCAGCTATTAATTGGCAGGCTCCTGTGTTTGCCATGGGGCTTGCTTGCCTTACTGTATATTAGAGTCTAGTGCTTGTTAGTGGCTGCTTTTGCTATTTGCTGTATCATCTTACTGTGCTGTGCCTGGAAACATTTTGATAACAGCAATGGGGATGAGCCTGGGCTAGCAGATTGCCAGCACATGGCTGTTGTTCCTGTGCTGTTGTATCGGACGGGCTGGAACTCCAGTGTGAACTCAAGTCGACAGGACTGTGACCTGTGGATAAGTCCACATGGGAGCAAGGATATATGAAAACATCTGTGGTCATGGATAAGGCCATTTCAGAACACCTCAATGTTCAGAGTTATGATGTTTGTCTTCCCAAGTAACCATTAGGTATGATGAAACCCTGCTTGCCTTGAAATGGTTAAACGTCTGCCTGCCAGTGGGAAGTAGTGAATTAATTCCTTATATTGCTTTTCTTGCATGTGCAGCTTTTGCTTTAATAGGTTTAAGCAATAAGGGAGTGTGTGAGCAGCTGTGTGGTGCTTAGCTGTCTACCGAGGTTAACTCATAACAATTAACAAAGAGGAGACTTTTAAGTAAGAATGCTTCTTTTTTGTTTTGCCTGTTATTGTTCCAATTTGTTGCTACCTTTTTTGGTAGAAATGAATTTTCACTCTCTTCATGTCCAGCTTTTCATAAACATGCAAGGAAGTAGTGACCCTGTGTTAATGAGATGAGTTTGTTACTCTGGTAATTCAGCCATGGTAATGGCTGAACAGTTACAAATTAAGAGTCTAACTTCATCACTAAACTGAAATTACAGATGCTTTATAAGGTATTCGTCCTTTGTTTGAGTCCAGGTATCTCCAACAAACTTTTGGTCTTACCTTCTGTGATGTTTACCATATATTTCTTTAATAAGAACTTATTTAATAGGTGTAATATGTCTAAAGAAGCATATATTTGAACTAAGGGCAGTGAGACCTTTTAAAAATTTGCATATATGTTATCTCAAAATCTCAGTACGTTACATCTTTCCTCTAAAAAAGCTAAATTCTGGGTTTGGAACTTGATATACGGATTTGTTTAATTTCTTTGATTTTTAGATCCATAAAGCATTTAGAGAGCCTCCCATACTTTTTAAAAATTATTTTTAATGCCTTGTGTTTCATTTTTAAATGTAATTTTAACTTTTTTCATGAAAAAGGAAAGGCATGACATGGATAACTCATAAAGTAGCACTCATTTCAGTGTAGGTAGTGGGTTAATGTCAAAGACAATGGTGATGTGCCTGCTGGACTGCCTGTGCTGTTATAATGGCTGCGTTACTGCCACCACCATGATGGTCTGTACTCCTCCTATGTACATGGTGGGAATCAGTTTATGATTGTATGCCTTCACTATCAATACTGAGCCGATCCTGAAACTAGAAGGACAGATGGATGGATGGATGGGCTGCATCAGAACTAGATCTACAAACTCAGATCTGCTGAGCTCTGCATAATTAAGCATGCAATTATGCTGAAATCAGCACAACTACAGTAACATTGCACTGCCTTTAGACTATTATAGCAATAATTCAGGCAGAAAGGTGTGAAAATCTGAGTCACCTGCACTTGAACCCAAACGGACATAATATCTTGGGTAGATACCAGATCCACTGCACAGTAGAGGCATTCCTACCAGAGTTTTTGTCAATATTGAAAGCTCTTTTTTTAGTATTTCAAGGTGTGACATGATCTTAAAAAGGCCCATACCCATATGGTAGATGTGGTTCAGATCCATAAATGGCTCGGATCCATATGGTAAATGTTATTCTGTGTCATTTTCCAAAGAGGTGCAATCCGTCTCCCACTCCACAGAACCTCTTTTTCAATGTTTTCAGCAGTTGCATTGTAAGTGTGTGCCCAAAGGTGGATTCTAGTTTGAGATGCTCAATTCTTCTAATGCATTAGTGTGGAAACCTAATGACTTGACTTAATCCAAGTCTCCAAATGTGGGGAATGGTGGGAGGAAAGAAAGAAGCTAGAACATCACTATTTCAAAAAGCCTGCTGAGGCATATTCAGCAAGTTTGTAGTAGAGCGGATATCTGACTTTTAGAGACTTTTAATCTAGGGCCAACTAGATTAAAGTGGATTTGTTTTGGCACCCTAAATAAATGAATAAAAGACAAATAGCTAAGTTTGCTATCCTAGTACCATTTTCTCTGGGGAATTTTTAAGGATTCTGGGAAAAAAAAAGATATGGGGTTCCATTGTTACTGATTTAACAACTGTACGATTCATTACAATTTATTTCAGGCATCTATGTCTTCAATTTTATTGGTATTTTGTTAATATATATATCTTGAAACAAAAAAAAAAAGGTTATCTATATTTAAAAAAAAAGTTCTTTGTGAACTCAATTTAAATATTTTTAAATTATTTCAGGGCATAAGTGTCCTGGTTTCGGCTGGGATAGAGTTAATTTTCTTCCTAGTAGTTGGTATAGTGCTGTGTTTTGAATTTAGTATGAGAATAATGTTGATAACACACTGACGTTTTAGTCATTGTTAAGTAATGTTTACGCTAGTCAAGGACTTTTCAGCTTCCCATGCTCTGCCAGGTGCACAAGGAGCTGGGAAGGAGCATAGCCAGGACAGCTAACCCAACTGGCCAATGGGGTATTCCATACCATATGATGTCACGCTCAGCATATAAGGCTGGGGGAAGAAGAAGGAAGGGGGGACATTCAGAGTGATAGTGTTTGTCTTCCCAAGTAACCGTTACGTGTGATGGAGCCTTGATTTCCTGGAGATGGTCGAACACCCGCCTGCCGATAGGAAGTAATGAATGAATTTCTTGTTTTGCTTTGCTTGCGTGTGCGGCTTTTTCTTTACCTATTGAGCTGCCTTTATCTCAACCCATGAGTTTTCTCACTTTTACTCTTCTGATCCTCTTCCCCATCCCATTGTGGGGGGACTGAGTGAGCGGCTGTGTGGTGTTTAGTTGCCAGGTGGTGTTAAACCACAACAATATGATTATAGAAAAAAATATAAAAGTTTAGGGAAGCTGTGTCCATCAAGTGCCAGGAAAGTGACTGAATGAACGTTACATGTAAAAAACCCTCATTTTTTTGTTATCATTACACCGTACTTAAACTGATCTGCATACCAGAGAGCATTTGATGACATGCAACTTTCAGTATTATGACACAATCAGACTTAATAGAATGTAGCAGAATACAAAATACTTTGTTCTTTTTGCATCAGCTGTGTTTTAACCTTATCAAAAAGTCAGATCAAAACTATTATTCAATAATTCAAAATGCATATAACATAAAATAAAAACACAAGTTTCCCTTTAGTGACCTAGAATTAATGTTTTCAGATAGAAGCTTCAAGACAGTGAAATGATGCCTTTGGCTTCAAAGGTGCAAGAGCAATAACACTACGATTTCAGTTCTGGTATTTCAAAGAACATAATTTATACTAAGTTGAACAGTGATGTTCCCTGGTAAGAAAGGTTCTTTCTATTGTAGGATCTTCTTGCTTTCTCCATTAATAGTGCAACATAATCAAATTTCTCAACCATTATATGTCAGATACTTAAAGAATACTGGTCTCTCTGACATCGGTATGTGGAAAACAAAAACTATCCGAATCAAACAAGGCAAAACCTAAAATGCGCCCTGAAAGTCTATTCGTTCTCTGTTATCTCCTCTGTAACTGCAACGTGTATGATTGGTAATGTAAGGGGACAACCTGCTTTTCAAGATCACTGGTGATTTGTCTGGATACCCAGTATGAAGAAAGGATAATGGAATTCTTTCTGTTTTGGCTATGTTTATCTTTTCCACAAATAGATTTTGATTTTCTTGATTTTTTTGCCTTACGAGAAATTAATACAGCAATTGTCGTAGGTGAATGAAAAATTGTCTTCTTTGAGTGTTGTGCCATTTTTATTTTAAAAACTCCACAAAACTCACCTCCCTTGTAATGATTACTACTCCAGTTATTCACAAGTACTGAGGAAAACCAGTCTTTGGTCAGATCCTATTACAGTAGATATTCTATAAATATAATTTTAAAAAAGTCTCTTCCTCAAGTACTTTGAGAGTAATACAGACAAATTGACAGACAAATAAACCATATAATCTGACAAAATCTACTTTGAGATGGGCAACTATCATATCATAGTAACGGTCTAACTCTTTAAGATTTTTTCTGTAGGGTTAATGAAAAGAAGTATTTTCAAGTGTAGTTACAATGAGAGAATTACAAGAATTCTGGAGATATTTGAGGAGCATGACTGAAAGCTGCTTGATAAAAAATTTAGTATGTGAGCAGTGGAAGCTAGCACTGCGGACAACTTCATGGAAGTTATTATTTTGTTAGAAAGTAGGAAATGATTGGATAAAGGAAAACCAGAGCTGAGAGCCTTGAAACTGATAACAGACATCCTCCATTTGTTTGGAAGATGCAAAACAAACAAAGAAACAAATAAACAAAATCAGTGAACAAGTTGAAGGAAATTAATTACATGAAAAGAGACAAAAAATTAGAAAGTTGTATTTACAGCAATAACATAGGTGATTGCTATTAAAACAAGATTTCTGTCCCAAGCACAGAATGCTGCTGTGGAAAATACCAGTGAATGTCAGTGTTCATGGTTCATAATCATAGAATCATAGAATCA
>NW_009219883.1:0-2560 GCF_000690835.1 Fulmarus glacialis
TAAATATATTAATAATCTGTTATGAAGCACCAGTATTATATGACAAAGTTTGCTTTTGGACCACCACACCCCCACCCCCCAAAAAACATTGCCTCAATAATTACAACTGTGGGGCAAAAGAAACCCCAAAAGGACTTGATTTCTGAGGTACAAGTAGTAGAGATGGAAAGAGATCCAAAAATCCAAACGGATTCAATGCCTCTGTTTCCCAAACTGCTCAGTCTCCAACTGGTCCCTTCTAAAAGTTAGAGCTAATATTTGGATGCAACTGTTTACAGTAACGGTCTCTGTCACTGTCTTTCCCTCCCTCCCTTTCCCCTCCTCCCTCTCATCACCAACCAGGTGAAACCAATTTCTTCCAAAATTTAGAAGCATCATTTCCCTAGAGAACGGCTAGGCTATTCTACCCGTTACCTGCTCTTCTATTCTCACAGACTCCTTAAAAACAGATATCCTGCCCTCAAATTCCCCAAACCTCTACATGCCAATTGCCTGGACTTTCCTACCTTGGAGTTTTTCCTTCGAAAGATTTAGTTCAATAGTTATGTGACAGTGCTTACACATAAAATCATGCAAGATAAAATAATGGCAGTTGTCAAGAAAGCAGTCCAAGTAGGAATAGTTTTAATTTCAAGCATTCAAAAGTAAGTTAATCTTTCTTAAAATAAAGATAAAATCAGCACTTCTAGATGGAAAAAAAGCCTATGTGTACAGCTACTAACAACTGATGATAATTGAAAAACCACATTATGCCCAAGACATTTCTGATAAGAATTGATTATCAAAGACCTCATTAGTTTCTTTCACTCTGTACTGTTTCTATTGAACAATAGTAAATAAAAAGTCTTGTGATGATTGTGTCTTTACAACTTTAAGTATTACACTGATACTCAGAAAAACATGTGCTTGTCAGATTCACAGTTGGGAAAAACAGTTTGCCATATAAAGAAAAATTCATTTTAATCACACTCAGTAATCAGATTCTTTTGTGAAAAAAGGGGCCTGCAGCTGCTAGATGGAATCAAACACGCTTTAAAAATAAAGAAAAATCACTGTGGCATGTTTTTCCCAAGCAACATTGTACACACTTCATTAACAATATTCTATAAAAATGAGAAAGATTGGAGAGAATAGGTCAGGAGCCAAAACAGACACTAAAGAGTAGGAAAAAAAAAAACAACTAAAAAGAAAACTAGAGGGAATAGATTAGAACTCTGAGGAACCTTTCAAACTCCATTTCATCTTTTAAATACAATAAAATACAATATAAAAATCTCATTTGATGATTTACTATACTGAAGTAAAAGGATCATGAAGCAAAGTAGAAGCAATGAAGCTATAAGAGTATTCAAGAGTATTAGTTACAGACTTTTTTCCTGTTTTCTTCCTGCCAACTAAATAATTTTGTCAGATCAGAAAGCAATGTGGGGTTTGGAGCCTGTTTCACTCTATACTTAGTACCTTAGAGATGAAAATTGTATATATATTCATATTTCAATTATCTGGCATGCAGACATAGCAATGGAGTTAAAATTCACAGTAATTAAATGCCAAGAGGTTTTTATTTCATTTAAACACCAGAGGATTTAAAGGCCTTAACTGATTCTTGGTTGAAAAACAACAAAATTGAAAATGTGATAGAATTTTCTTAAATTTTAAACATCAGCCTCAGCCTCTGTGAATTTCGCTTTACATATAGTTTATTTGTCTGTTAGCTCCTTGTATTTGTTCTCTTTTGTTCACAGTCAAGCCTTTTTTTTTTTTCCTTTGCTATGTTGTCATCATAAAGCCCTTATAATTATCCCAGGACTGTCAAGTTTGTTCAGCCCTCAAGAGACAGATATAATGCAAGTTCCACTACATATGTTGGCATCTTGTCATAAATGCAAGGTAGCTAGAGATGAAAGTAAACTTTTGCTACAGTTATTTCAGGAATATTGTTTGGAAACTGATTCAATAATTGTCACTATCTTGAAAGGTTTATAGTCCCATAATTTATTTATATAACTTTTAAAAATTATTATTTAAAACAAAATCTTCCTAGGGAAACAATCTTGAAATATCTTTATGTAGTCTGATCACTTATATTCCCTCATAGTAACTAGTGAGGCAACCGACTTTTTTCCATGTAGTACATGTTCATATCATCTCAAAATGGTTGACAAAAAGGCATTAAAGTCAACAGACATACAAGGGGAGAATTTATGAGCTGCACAGTATCTCACATCCAGCCTTGACCAATGGAGCATGTTTTAAAGAAAGATAAAAAGTTAACTAGGAATGAAACTATTGTCTATTTGTTTCTAAATGTACTGCAGAGTTACATGTTTTATTCTCAAATTCTCATTTTGAGAACAGACACTTGCAAGGGTATAAACACAGGATTTTGTAGAATTATGCTTGGATATTAATTGATAATTACAAGTAAAAAGCAACTAACTTCTTGTTTTTCAGATGCTAGAATTATAGGCTTCCAGAGGAAACTGTTGAGTACATCAGAATAAAAAAAAAACACCAAACCAAAAAACCACCACCAAAAAAACAAAAGCCCCCCCAAACC
>NW_009219883.1:2588-39525 GCF_000690835.1 Fulmarus glacialis
TATTATTTCCCAGGTGCATATTTTGGAGATGCAACATCAGCTACATCAAATACTGCACTTGAACACAATGAATGAGCAACAGTGCAACGTGATAGATGTAATGCCGCCAAAGGGAAATAGAAAACAACTTCTCAAAAACAACAGTTAAAAGCACTTTTTTATACCTTACATATTGCTAGAATCAGGAATTAAAGGGTCATTGCAACAATCGAAAAGTGATTTACAAATTAAAGCATACTTTCTGTGCACTGTATTAAAAGTTTCTCTTTTCTACTGTTAAAAGTTTATTTTATTTTCTATTATAAATTGCTGTTAAGTGAAATAAATTCAAGCTCTACGGTTCATGGAGAAATAAATCTGTATTGTAGACATCATACTATGCCTTACTTTTTGGTAAACAGATTTTATTTTCTAAGTTTCATGACCTATGAAAAGTACAGATGCACTTCATAAAACAACAACTTTATTTTAAAATAAAGTACCTGGCAGACATGTATTCTAATGTGGTGACATTTTTATTTTTTTGCAGCCTACTGCCAGTCCCATCACTAGACATTGCAGTACTAAAATAAGGAATTTATTTATTTATTTATTTTATCTCTCAGTTTTTCAAAACCTAACCCACTAAGAAGATAAACCTGTTATTACTATGACTGGAATTGATTACAGACCAAAACGCTGCTCCCATATCTAGGTAGATATGTGGCTCATGTTTCCGGGTTTGAGATACGGGTAGATTGTAGGTGTTAATTATAACCAATACTAAAATGCATTATCTTTACTTCTGTAAAAAAGTTAGCTACTTATTTCTGTATAGATTAGCTGATAAGAATAAGAGAGGGTGGTTTGGTTTCTGTGGTTGTGAACCCAATCCATGACAATTAAGGTCTTGTGTTGTCCTTCTGTGGGGTGCAGGCTAATTCTTTAGTCTAATTTCCGTTATTACAAAATGAAAACATGCAATTTAGTATCTTACTGAAATTTCACATTAACTTAGGAAAACTTGAGATACGTCCTAGTTTCATGTCAGTGCTTTTGAATCATAAAGTGAAACAAGCAGAGCTCAATCAGCATGGAAGTTCTCACTGAACTGAAACCAAAGACTAAAAACTGAAGAAACCAAATACTAAAGAAAAACATCTTTCTTTAAAATGGTCATGTACCAAGTACATACCCAAACTGCATGTATTTGGCGGCATTTCCTAGAGTTTGTCTCGTGGAAATTGAGCATATGTTAACACAATGAGCTTTTCTGCCCCTAGCCAGCCTTTCTTCCCAAACATGAGAAACTAAGTCAACAAAAACACTCTTCCAATAGCAGTGTTAAAAGACCTACTATTTTTATAGAGCCCATACCAGTAAAGATATTGTTGAAAATAATGATGTGTATGTGAGATGAGGCTGAATGAAAGAAAAAGGGAGGAACAAATAAAGCAAAATTAATGAACTGAAACAAATGCACTCCAGGTGATAAATTACCTGTATAATGTGTATATACATACCTATACATATTACAGTATATATCAGTGACTACATGGTACATTTTACACTCTACCGTGAATGTTTGTTCTTTGTTCTATTTACTACTCCAGCATTTTATACCCTCAACATTTCTTTACTGTAATTTCCTATTCCTCTATTGAATTTGAGCTAAACATATCGTGTCATAGTTTCCATATGGATATGGAAGAGAAACATAAATATATTTTTGAATCTTGAAAAACTGATAATCAGATGCTATAGTTCAGTTTCCTGATTTTTTTAAAAGTTAGTTTCTTTGTATTCTGATTAAGATATTTTCTTTGATTTCAGGAATTTCTCTCCTTCTGCAGTTTTTATAGGAAGCAAATGGACATTACTAGAGGTTAAAAGAAGTATATTACTTCTCACAAGCAGTCATCGGATTTTTTAACCAATATCAAGAGCCAAAAAACAGTGGGAAAAGTAAAACCTGTTTTAAAAAAAATCCTAAACTAAGATTATAGGCCTCTGAAATTGTGATTGCCAAAGGAACAGAAAAGTGAAACTCAGCCTCTCACTGTGGAGAATTACAAGGATCAAACAAGAACAAACAAGCAAACAAATTGTTTGAGAAGGATCAACAAACACGAAAATATGATATGCCTTTTGACTTCTAATCTTTTATTAAACAATACTAGAATAATCAATCATTCAAGCTGAGATAATGAACTCTATGACCTAAACCATTCAATAAAAGCAAGAAAACACTCAATATATTCTGTAACCCTTCTCAATGAATGACCTTGGGATTTGCTTGCATTTCAGTCTTAGGAAAAGTTTATATTGCATTAAACATTATATCTTTAAATCCCTACAACTTGAAACTCCTGGCATTTCATCTCTGTCTAGTGGCATGCACAATCGTCTTGTAATTTAGTACAGACAAATTTTATTTTTAATCTCCCGCAGGTGATATCTCAGAATGTCACTCAGTCTAGCCAGTATATCTGTAATGGCACTCCAAGCTATTTTCACAAAGAAAATAAATTTTTAAATATGGTATTGAATTACAATATCAGTAATTTAACTTCAGCCTGAAAAAAAATACCACAAACAGCAGACTGTTTGGCTGATAGCATAAAGGAAGAGAGAGGAAAAAACTGCGTTTGAACCCAAGAGAAGCTGAGGTTTGGATTATATAGAAAATTAAAAATAAGTCTGAAGCAGCATTTTAAATGAAGGAAGCAAAGATACACCATATCCCTGACTGCATATCCATTACTTTTATGTTTTTTAAAAGATTAAAAGCTTGTTATGTGTCTCAATAGTAATAGATTTAACAGCAGGAAATGATATTACTAGGAAAAAAATAGATGCATACAGCTCTTACAAAAGGTAAGTACTGCCTGTGTATGGTAATTTTGCAGTGGACTCCTGTTTCTTTGGGGAAGGGAAGGGGTTACCATTGACTCAAAATGCTAATGAGGAAAGGGATTTGGTTGGAAAGATAACTCATATTAAAACTTGATATGCTAATTAGGATACTGAAATGCATAACAATTTTAAGAAAAAATGGTTCTTTCTACCACATATTTATTTATTTGGACTGACTTCCGGTAACTGGATAATGATGATATAACTGACTAAATTCAAACTGTCGTGACATCTTTGTCATATTTACTAAATTAAATTACTTTTCAGTTACCTGTTAATAGGAAAAGTATCACTATGACACCGGGCTACGATTCTAAGCATGCTATTTATTTATTTATTTATTTTTATACCTGTTAAGAACGAGCATGGCCACTGGACTTCAGTAGCCTTTTGTTTTGAAAAGAGAAAAGAATAATGATTAGTGCCACAAGACAGTAAGAACTTCAGGACTGCAAAAAACTCAAATTCTTTTAGGGAAATTCTTTAGTTGTCTTCATCACCACTATGCTCTTATGGTACAGTAAAAGCATACAGTCTTTATGGTCTTAAACAGAAGGAAGGGACAACAGGAGATGTTTTCATGACTTCTAAATAAAGGGTGAAAAAACAACACAATGAATCAAATGGGAAATGAGCCATGATGGTGTTCTGCACTATTTACCAACAATCAGGGTGAGAGTTCTGCACCATTCATCTTCGACATTCAGACTGCATCATAAGATAGAGAGCTACTAAGGAAAGCTAAAAACTCTGTTATAAGACGGCTACCTGCTTTAAACTGTTAAAAATACATGCAATTTTTAAAGCTCAAAACAATAAGTTGTTTCTAGTACAATCTTGTGTTTTAGACATCCATAAAAAAATTCTTCCATCAAATGACTTTATGAATCAACATACCAATCACCTGGGAAAAGCAAATAAATCAATGGTTTTGTTCTAAAACACTTCTACAAGGTAAAAATTTGAAAAGGTCAGATACTGCTAAAGACTATTTTTATAGTCACAACTAGGGAGTTTCTCAGCACTGTTGGTTATTCAGGCTGACTGTAGCTATATCAGTTCACAACAGCTGAAGGCTTGGTGCGATGAGCCTCTTTGCAGAACAAAGACTACATACCATGTGTGAACCAGCAAACCACTGCTCTGAAACAGTTAAGTGTGCTTCAATATACAGACATAAGCAGTACTTAAAAACTACTTGTCTTTTTAAATTTTGTGAATAATTTGGGGAGTCTATAATCCTTAGCCTTTAATTACTGATAGCGCATATCAGCATGGAGAGCTGGATGTGGATGATCAGTTCTTAGAGGCTCTTGGGAAAAATTGAGAAAGTTCAAGAAAGGACACATTGGTCTTTACATTTGTTTTACTATGTCTGCAGCGCCAACAGGCCCATAACGAAGGTGCTTGGTGACTACATTTAGGTCTGCTGCAATCTAATGACATCAGTGGGAATGCAGGAGAAAAGGAGCCAAACCTGTTCTCTCTATGAAAGACACAAAGACACGTCAGACAAAGCTGGCCCAAGTCATACTGAAACCTTAATTTGTTAGCTAGCACCAATTAGTGGCAGATACAGGTTTGTATAATCAATGAAACAAACAGGAAAGAAGGTGATATTTGTGTCTTATGCAGGCTGTCCAGGAATAGAGAGGCGGGGGGGATCACAGAACTGCTGAGGTTGGAAGGGACTTTTGGAGTTTGCTGCCCTGCTCAAGGTGGGGTCAATTAGAGCAGGTTGTTGTGTCCAGTCAGGTTTTGAATATGCAAGAATGGAGATGACACAGCCACCTGGGGCAACCTGTTCCAGTGTTTGACCATTGTTTCTGAAATACATATGAAAAAACTTCTGTGTTGTATGGCCATGTCCCTGAGCAACCCGATCGAATTTCAAAGTTAGGTCTACTTTGAGAGTCTATGACATGAAGTGTTCCATTATTGCTTTATTGTTTTTTCAGAACAATTCTTGCATTGGACATGAAAGCTTTTTTTTTTTTTTTTTTTTTTTTTTTAAATTGGTACAAAACTTGCTGTCTTTGTGCATACTTGGAAAGCACAGGAGAAGTTCTGGACTTTAAAGACCAGTACACTTACCTGGAAATTTCATAGGGCTGGCAAGGAGCTATAGCTCCTGGCTCAAAGGTAAAAGCAAAGTGCTCTAATCTTACTATTTCAGAGTCTCTAATTCAGAAAAGCAGCAAACTATCTAAGTTTCAGAGTGAACTACATCAAGACATTAAAAAAAATTAAAAATTCCTATTTTAAAGAACTGTCACACTCCACCAAATGTTTCTTTGGTCTTGATCAGCATTAAAAACATTACAGCCTACAAGGAAAGGAACTCTCACAGTTCAGTGATGTCATATCATGATGTCATGCCGTGATGCTACAGGTTTTAATACAAGTGCCAGAAAGTACCAATAAGCTGTAACATTAGTTATAGTAAAATCAGTAGGATCTGACCGTTGATGTACTAACCTTATAAGCGGGCATACGTAACTGGACAGAAGGATTGGAGCAAGTTTAGTAGCTAACTCTTAATTAATGCCTCCCCCATCCTTCTGTATTAGGATTGCTCCTTTTGTACACAACAATAACAAAATTTTAAACAAACCTGTAATTTATTCTTCAGTACATGAAATTCTGATAGGTTTTCAAATTTGTCTTCACAAGGAAGGGCAAATATTTTTCTGAAGTCCCATGGAACAGAAAATGTATTAGCACACGTAGCCTTAAAGGGGGGTTACTGAAGCATTGATTGTTATTCGTATATTTGTATCCGTTCTTTCTCTTACCCTATGCCTATTACACAGAAATATAATTGCAGCTTAATAGATTTTTTATGAATAGTATAATTTATATATTGTATAATTTTTAATGTAGACTGAGGTTACTTTTAAAAAAAAGGTAAATTAAACATTTTAAGGAGTAAAGATTGTAAGCAAATGGAAACATAATTCAAAGCCGGAGAAGAGTTATGCTACTCGTTGGAAACTGAAAAGTACTAATTTGCATTTCTGTAATCATTAATAGGGGTTATGAGGTGTCAATTATGTTCCACGTGTGACCTTTTTAGTTTCTAGGTAATGTACCTCAATTAATTGTCTGTGGCATCATAAAGCACCTTTTTCACTGCACCATGACTACGAAAAGCAATAAAATTCTTCCTCTGCAGCTAAAGTATGAAATGCATAACTGACCTTAGCACTTAGCAGTAGCTCACTGATGCTAATGCAGACCTTCCATTGGCATAAATTACAATGCAGTCAAAATTTGAGTGCTCGGCTAATGCTTTCTTAGTTCACAGTAGATTTTTGTAAAGTCACAGAAATGACCATGCTTTGAAATTTCTGTTTCAGTCCTTTGTTGAACTACACATTGAGAATTCTGCTTTAGTGAAACTGAATAAACTGCTTCAAATTTCATTGTAGATGTTGCTATGAAAGGCAAAACTATGATTCAGTTACACTGTTCCTTAGGAAATAAATCAACCAAAAATCTTGATATTGACAGGCATTATGAACGCAGATTGATGAACAAAATCAGATGGGTGTCATGCAATACCCAAGAGTCTTATGCTGTAAATATGGTGTGTAAATGTAATGTGTGAATTAAAATCTGTCATTAATTCATTCAGTATTTTGCAAACATTCATATGAACAAATTTTCGTATGCATTTTTTTCATTTTTCAAAAATAACCTTAAATGAAACTTATCGAAGCAAGAAAAATAGTAATTTTTTCAGCTTTCGAAGTTATTCACCTGCAAAATCATACAGAAAAAGAAGAGGAAAAAAAGAGGGGATAGAGAAAATGTAAGAAAATGCTGAGTGGTGAAGTAACTGAATGTTGCAGGGGATAAGATACAAGAAACCTCCATAGTAGATCTGTTTCTGTAGCAGGTGTGTTGGTTACTAGAGGGATGATGTGGACAGAGAGAGAACCTAAACTCAGTTCTGCTCTCAAAATGTTCAAAGTGTTTTGTCATGATTTAAATACTAGATTGTGATATATTAACATACTCTAGTCGTTAAATGGTAAGGTAATCCAGTAATCGCTTATTTTTTTCTAAAATATTTTTGAGAAGCCTAAATTGTAGTTGCACTATCATTTTTAAAAGGAGGAAGAAATGAATAACTATAGAAAATCCCTGAACCTTCCTCTCCCTGTTTCCCAAACATATACTACAGAAAGGAAAATCTAATCATAAACAGAAAGTAAACTAAATACAACATAATGTTTTTTCTTTCTCAGCTTTCTAAAGTGTCAAATAAATGTTATATATAAATATATTTTGCAACCTGACAAAGCCAAGGTGTAAGAAATTCTCTAGGGCTTCAAGCAAATGTTTTTTTGATGCTAACAAAGACTCTATGACTCAATGGTGAGATATCTACTGAAGTTTATATTTATCTCAAAGACTGCTTTTCAAAGCCCACCTGTCCGTAGTAGGTTTTTTTTTTTTTCATTAACTATTGACCTACGTGTCTCTACACAAAGACAGACATGGCAAAGGATTTATGTCAAGTTCAGAATTACAAGGTGGCTCAACAATTTCATAAAATATGTACTGACATGCATATAAAGTTGGCATTGCTGGAACTTTTAAAAGAATAAAATTATATGAAGTGAGTTGAAGTACAAACATCAACATTTCATAAAAGCTTCAAGCAGTTCTATGAAAACTAACATATTCAAGCACATAATAAATGTGACCAGTGTGTATCCAGATTAAAACAGACTTCCCCAAAAAACTTGCATTTTTTTCTGACATTTTCACCCTAAGAAATAAAAACAGTTAAAAATGGATATTACTCCAATATTAAAATTGTCAAAATATCTAGTTTTAGAAGTAATGAAATGTATTTAGCTGCCTTATAAAAATGCTATCTTTGAGTCCTTAGCCTACCCAGTCTATGTGAAAAATAGAATATACTCATTGTATATGCAATTTTATGGCTCTGAAAAAATGCAGACATACGAAGTCAGACTTTTGTCTTTCCTTCCCACATAATAATATTCAATCAGCTGTACTACAAATAGGGAATGACATTTAGGAATATACCTGAAGCACTCTCAGAACTAGGAGGTGGCTACCATACTAGTAGCTATAACAGGGGGCGAGAGTGTCTTAAGATTTTGCCTATTAAAGGAAGATTTAACAGACACACACAAAATGTACTTTATGTACTCAGAAACTACCTGGCACTTCAGTATAGCATACTTATTTTGCCTTGCTGGTTCACTGTTATAGAACAATGTAAGCCATGTTGGGCACAAGCTTTCTCTCACTGGTAAATCTTTCTCTATGTAACAAATAAAATTAAGTCTATTTATTGAGTTACTTATGAAACAGAAAGTTTCCATATCTGTCCTGTAACAAATAGTATGGTTGAAACTAAATTATATCAATTCTCATGAAAAAAGTATATAATTGTATTGGAGAAAATAGCCTATTGTTTTAGTATTGACCAAGCTGCTCACTTTGAACAGCTCCAACAACTTACAGACTAACTTTTCCTCCAAAATACTGCATGTGACATTGGAAAATGTCCATTTTTAAAAGGAAGTCAGTACAGCTACAGTAAATGATGTGTAAAATTGAGTAGAAAGATCTTCACTTTTTCTCCGTATTTATTGTTGCCAACAATTCTCAGAATGGCAAGGGATTGACAGAGCATTCAGCAGAAGTTTCCATCCATCTATAGCTTGTTTTCATTAAACAGTATAATTTTATGTCAAAGGAATTTATGTTCTGTTCTGACATGCATTATACTATATGTCTTAGATATAATAAAATGGTTTCTGATCGCCAAAGTTTGAGAGAGATTCATTCATTCCACTTACCTTATTCAGAATAAGCCCTTCATTTCCTTCATAGTAATTTCTGCAGCTTTTCTTTTGGGGAACAGTGATTCTGCTAGGAGGACAACCATGAATCTTGTTCTCCTGTTGATTAAGTGGAAAAGTTTATATTAATATTGAAAATTAAACATTTTATTACTTCTAACTACAACAGTCCTGAAGGTTTTATTAGATTATAATATCTCAAGTGAAAATACATACAAATAAATCATGGTTTTGCTGCATTGTCACTTCATAGACACATATAAAGACACATATGTATATAAATGTACTTAGAAGATGTAAAAAAAAAAAGCGTTTAACACTATTTACCTTTTTAATTTTTCAAGAGTTATTCTAAACACATAAAAACTTTTAATTTCTATTAAAAGTGCACCTGAAGATGATGTAGTAATTCAGGTTATCCACTATTTTTCAGAATTTGGGAAGGACAAATATGTCTGTTCCAGAGAAAAGACACCCACTATGGACAAAACCAACAACCAGTCTCAGAGATCAGGGTGAGCTGATAGGCAATGGCCATAATAGATGAGGATACTGATTCACAGGAAATTGTAAAAGGTAGGTCATAGCTATAGAATAATTAGTTGCTCTGAAAGGAAGTTTTAAAAAAATGTTTACATAAACAATTCTGGTGAAACAGCAGTGCTACATTTTGAACTGTGTGACAATACTGCCTGTGCCAAATATGAAATTAAGAGAAAACAAAAAAGAAAAAAAAAACTTATTAGCTGCAGAGATCACCTGATTACTTCATTTGTCTAAAGCAGGTTACCTGGGCTCATTATTAACATGTTTTTAGAAGTCTCCAACATTGAAATCAATCTCCCCAGGAAAAACTATTCCCAGAGTTATACTATTATGAAGTTTTCCCTAATGTCTGAAAGCTTAGTGTTAAAACTCAAGGTAAAATTTAGCTTATCTGGGCACAATGAACAGTTCATCACCTTGTTTTTACATTAGATATTATTTAGGGTCTGAAACCTGTTGCGTCTCCCTTTGAGGCCTCTCCCTTTTAATTGTGAAATTACTTCAATTTTATAGTGTAGATCATGTTTTCTAGGCATTTAATCACTCTTACTCTCCCCTGGATTCTCTCCAAATATAAGACACCTTTCTTGAAAATGAAAGATAGGTAAGGCCTTATAATCCAGCTCAGAAATGCTAAATCTTGCAGGTCTGTTACAAGTCTGATTTTAAAATATGACTTTCCCCAGTACAGAGAAATTACAGACTCATGGTCAGTTTGTGAAACAAAATAACCTCTAGATCATTTTTGGATGGGGGGGCAGAGGGGGAAGGAGGACTATTTGGCCAATTGTCAGTTGTTCCCGAACTATCTGTCTTTCACTGATTAATTCTGCTGAAGTGGGGTGTTGTGCATTTAACATATTTAGCATATAGGAACAGCTGAACTGAGTCCAACCTAAGTCCATGTCAGGGTATCTAGGCTGGTGTGCCCTCTCCAACGTTGGCAAAACAGATTTCTGGAGGAAAACAGGACATGTGTATAAGATACTACATTTCATATTGTCTTATTCTATTGTGCATATCACTAATGAAAAGTAATGAACAGAAGTGGACACAAGCCAGATGCTATTATTGTATCTCCTCCTATTTTGACAGTGAACAACAGACTAGGTAATAGCGTCAATCAGTTTTGCACCTGCTCTGTATTATCTTCTGCTAGACCATACTTATTTTATAAAGCTTTATTTAACAATCTATTTACTATTGCAGCTTATATGCCAATTAAAGTATAAAACACATTCAAGGCCATGCTACCACTAGAATGATGTAAATTTAAATATGTTGAATATCAAAATATTTTTCATTCCAATTTTAACAAAATATTTTACAAGTAATAGAACTAGCTCATTTTATAAACCACTTCAAAACTTCCGTTGGGGTAGCTGGGGAAGGAGGTGGCTGCCTGGTTCTTTTGACAGCATGATGTATGTCATTAAGATGACATAGGGCTTGTTTCAAATACATTTTGCTATAAGTACAAGTTCTTCAGGAAATTAACAGATGATTAAAATAGCACCTTACCTACATACAAGAATTTGAACTATTGTGTGTTATCTTTTCAAGGCAGGTAAGTATATAATGTGTACTCAGTACCTGCCATTCATTTACATGTGCTCAATACTCCCTATGCTTTCAGACATGCTTAATAAAATCAAGGTCTCCTCAGGTAAAATACATACATATGTTAAGTAATTTGTTTTGGTTCTCCTTTACACATTTAAAATGAATGGCTACTTCAGTTACAGATAGCTTATTGCAGTATTTTATTTATTATTAAAAGTTTAATTCCAAGTCTTTAGGCAATCTAAATTGGTAGACAAGGTTATTCTTAGCATTTAGAAGTCTTTTATTTCTCTTTCATAAAAATCTTTAAGGCTTCACTAAGCAAGCAGAAGAAAAACCTTATGAATTTGTTTCTCTTCTCCAAAAACACAGTATGAGATAATTAGTAAGCTACCCTTAACATATATGAAAAGAAAACAAGTTTTTAAGCAAAACAAAATGAGATTTCTTTTTTGTGACCACTTCCATGACACCACGCACGTTTGCACTTCCATGTTTATGACAGCCTCTCTAGCACAGTATGTAA
Source organism: Fulmarus glacialis (assembly GCF_000690835.1). NCBI lineage: Eukaryota > Metazoa > Chordata > Aves > Procellariiformes > Procellariidae > Fulmarus > Fulmarus glacialis. Next base: position 13,968 of record NW_009219883.1, read on the forward strand.
GGATCTTTCAAGGCACCCAATATTTAAAAGCACGTAGAGGAGAGAAAGGACATCTCGTATAATAAAAATGTCAACATTTATGATCTCATCTTTGACCTTTGTATGATACCGAAAAGAATTCAGTACGATGGTGTTACTATGAAGTCCTACCAATGTATTTCTAAAAACTTATATAAGAGAAGGAAAAGGGAAAAAAAAAAAACCAAACCCAAACCAAAACCACCTTCCTAGAACCTGGATATGGATATGTTAAGCAAGCCATGCACTGGACATGGTAATCAAAGACCTCCTAGAAGACAAGGGAAGGACATGACCCTTTCCTGAGACAGAGATCTGGAGGAAAGAGGGAGGAAGATTTTGTAGTTGGGAAGTAAGAGAGACTGGAGCATTCCAGATCAGAGCAGCTTAAAAGAAGGGTCATTACTTCTGCTCCATACACCTCTTTGCTTTTCTGTGGAAGAAGGAAGCAGCAGCTACTTTGAACACTAGAAATCTGAGAGGAGATTTAAGTTTAACCTGCAGTAAGGTGAGTGCAAATAAACTGAGATGTGAAAGCCCACAGAAGGTCTTTAAGTCTAGCCTGTTAATGCATTTTATTTTCTGTAATGTTGTTTCATTATTGCAAACTCACATTTTAAATACATCTATACCTTCAGTCTTAAAACTTGTCAGGTGATAGAGATGAGCATGAATTATTCTAGCATGCAACAAGGCACTCAATTCTTACAGAGGAGGGCATCCTTAAAACCTGGCTATAGGACTGCCTAACAGGTTTCTAGGTTTACGTTTTTAAAAACCACATACTGGCTAAAACAAGACATGCTTCCAGAAGATTTGCAAAGGCCATTCGGGCAACATGTATCAAAGGGCTCCAAAGAGGAATAAGCATCTTCAGAAAACACCCTGTCACCTTTTGGCATGTTGCGATGGAGCTGAGGAGCACTCCTGAACTCTGAGGCTCCCAACAGAGGGATGACAGATGACAACAACTGAACAAATTCTGGTTCTGCTCCGCTAAGCAATCTATTCCTACATGCTGTGAGCCTCTCTGAGGATTCTGAGGATTTTGTGCTTTTCTTCTGTCTAGAGTTTCCCCATGAGCAAAAATGCAGTATAAAAGATAAAACAAAATCTTCATGGAATGTTTCTTTATATTTATAGCACAGTTTTGATCACATTCTTTATGTATTTAAAAATTCACTAGCAGCATTTCAAGGTTGTTTGCCTAACTTGCTTGGTAAATCACTTCATGTCAGTAACAGCCAATGAAAGAAAACAAAATAAAAAAGCCAGCTGTGGACACCAAAAAATTAGTATTTGCTACTTTTATCTTCAAGAATCATTCTGAATTTTGATTACTCTCAATACAAGATATTGGTCCACATGTAAGACCACCTTCTGACCTGTGACATTTTTAATTCACAGCCTATACTACGATCTGAGAAGGGAAAAGAAACTAGAAAAGGACAGGAGTTTTTTGCAAGCAGTTAAACTTGCTGCCTGTGTTGATGCCCAGCCCTGCGAGAAGTGGCAGGCCAGTGAATTTCTGCTTCATTGACTTTCCCATGAATAAGCACGATCAGATGATGCTTCTGCATAGGATGTAAATAATGGATTCTTTTAGGTCCATAACATTTAACTGCAGAATGCCCTGACTGTCTTCCCTGAGGGCTGAAGATTAATTACTGAAGTTTTAGGAGAGCCATATATATTTACCCAAGGCTTCACTGGGATTAAGGCCAAGATGACAGCAAATGAACCTATTATGTAAACAAAGCCAGCATAACTAGTCACTGGGCAGTCCTATGGGCAAGGCAATGTTCGAAGAGTATCTATCCGTTTTTAAACCTCTCACACCTTTCATTGCTCATAACTGCAAATTTCAGTCAACTATGCTACCATTCCAAATGATCCAACTAACCATTTGACGAAAGACTTCATTCTTCAAATTTGATCCTTTTAAACAGAAGGGTTTTGCAGACTGACCCTACTTAATCAACTGCATACTTAAAACTTTAATTGTGTGAATACTACTAATTTAATTCCAAAATTACTAGTGAACAATTATCTTATTATTGACTGTCACTTATATGCAAATCACCCACACATCCTGATCAACTTTACAGTGCAGTTTCCTGTCAAGGGTCATTAACGCTATTTTTATATGCAAATCACCCACACATCCTGATCAACTTTACAGTGCAGTTTCCTGTCAAGGGTCATTAACGCTATTTCCATATGCTCTGTGATATCTCTATTTTTATTGTAGCCGTAATGAATGCTTAGCTTCACAGTAATTAAGCAAGATTTTTTTTTCAGTATATCTTGATGACTTTTTCAGAAAATATCCTTGACTTAACCTAGTCAAAAAAAAAAAAAAAAAGACATTATTTTCATGTCATGAATCAGTGAACAGTCTTTTTTTTTTTTTTTTTTTTTCCTTCTTACAAGAAACACTGTACGTGGGGCTGGCAGCTTTGTGCCTGTGAAAATGCCATATCATAATCCCCACCAGTAGATCAATGAACTGTTGGATAGAATCACTCAAAATCACCTCCCTTCCCATTATCATGCTTTCTGGTCTTCCAAGCACAAATTACCCATCAACCTCCTTGACCTAGTTCCAGAAACGCTGCCGTAAAGAGTACCTGTCAGAGTGATGCATGTGCAAGCCCGGTGCAATGACAAATAGGAAGCAATAGCAGTTATCACAAGGAATAACAATTTAGCTACAAATCTGGGTCAGCATCAGACTGGTTTGATTTCCCACTGCAAAATCTCAAAATTGGTAGTGGATAGGACATTATCATGCCAAATCTTCATGATTCACCATAGGACAAATTGCTAGTGAGGTGTGTGACTACAGGAATATCCTCCAGTCCTTTAAACACCTGACACGAGATTATTTTCTCTCTCAGCAAAGCCTGCGAAAGACAGCACGGAGGAAATACTCCCCCCCTTCTTAACAGATCAACTTCTAGAGTCGAATTCACAGCCTGACATCCTAAGGGTACTCACCACTGCAGCCCTTAGTATTTTCTGTCTGTTAAAAAATAGTGCTTAATTAAAAGCATATGCGCTTCCAAATTGTAATTATTCATATGTGAAATCTCCGGAGATGTAATGTTTGGCTTAGATTTTATGCTTATCTACTGTTTCTAGGCTAGAGGGACAAAACAGAAGATTTTCCTACTTGACATTTAGTTTTGGCATTAGTAAAGCTATGCAAGGAGAAAGGATAGACAGGAAATTAATTGGCTGTGTCCATTACCATGGAGCCCTGAAGTTATCACTATAGAAACTATTATGGGGAGTCTGCCACAGTGATAACAGGCTTGTGCATTGCTGTCATTTTATAAATTGCCAGGGCACAGGCCAAGGGATGGAGCTGAGAGAGGCGAATGAGCTACTCATGCATAGTAGTGAATGGACTCTCACATACTCATTTGTGGTTTTAGCAATATGGAAATTAAAGTCTCTAATAAAGGCTTTCGTTTCCTTTAATGAATTACGGACTTAAGTTCAAGGGGGTCTTCTGAAGTCAGAGTGGTTCTGTCTGTGTTGACAATTTAACCCACTCTTGAACTCAAATGAGTGCTGTAAAGTGGCTTGCGTCCTCCCAAGCGAAAGGAAGGATTTGTTTCAAACTCAAGCCTCGTGCTTAAACTCTGAGCCTTTGGGAATATCAGAGCCTACAGGAGAAATGTCCCAGGCTGCGCACAGAGAGAAATAGTACTCAGGACTAGTGGCTGGGGAAAGAACATCCTCTGATCATGCTGAACCATGAAAAGGTAGGGCAGGATGGCAATTTTTAGAGAGAAATTCCTGCCACAATTCCTACCTTATTCTGGCCAACATTTTAAAGTGACAAACTGCTTTGCTGGTGGAGATTTTCCAGAAAGCTGATTACTGGTTTCATTCTGCTTCTCCTTCTGGAAAGGAAGGTCTGTCTCTGGAAGGGGGAGGAAAAGGAAAGGCTGTAACAGCCAGAGCTGGGAAAGTTTCTTTAGGTAACCGGTCAAAAGGATGAAGTGACATCACATCACAGGCACTTATATTTGCTTTGTGGGGGGGAGCGTGTGTGTATGTGTATGTAAGCTTCAGAGCTCACAAGAAATTCGTACATACATCAGCAGAATTACCTAATTCCCTCCCCAGTCATGCAGAACTCCGTACTGTATCATCCAATTTCTCACAGGCAGTGAGTGAAAATGCTTGCCAAAACTACAAATTCATAGTAAGTGATTGTAAATTCTGCAGAAATTTGTCTAAAGACTTGCCATTTTAAGATATATGTTTTGGCACTTCTCTATTTCAATTTATTGAAAAAACAGAAGGTAAGGGTAAAATAGATTGTTAACACTAGAACACTATTCTTTAGATGTGGCACATGCAGTGTGTGAATTCATGCCAAGGAGTAATAATTCTATGAATTATCAACCGAGCAAGTGCCACAGTGAACCTGCAATACACACTCAGGACATTAATTAAAACTTTTAACATTTCCATCAAAGATTCTAGCAACGTTTGCCAGCTTCCAAAGTGCAATATTTCCAAAGTGGAAATATTAGTGGCTGAAGTTTTCAAAAGCATCTGCCTGGTCGAGGAACAATTTTTACCACAATATCCAATTTTCACTTTTATGACAATGCAAAATGACATTTTAAAAACCTATTCCTAAAGCACAGGTCAAGAGCAGACATCTGTGTTAAAACCTTATGGACACTGTAACATTTCTTAAAAAAATTTTAAGGTTTAGTAGTGAATCTGCAGGAAAGTGAGCTGAACACTTTCATCTGGTATCCAGTAGATGGTGGCATAAGCTAAAATACTAAAATATTTGGTAAAAAGATGGCAACAGTGATAAAATGACAGCTTTTGTTTTTAATAAGACTTCAGGGTTTTTTATGTGGTACTGGGATTCTTTGTACTTTGTTCTCCTTATTCCAATTGTTGTCTTTGATTTTTTTAAAGTTGGAGAGAAAGGTGTATTTTATTGTCTTCATTTAAAACTTAATTTTCATATTCTTTGATACCATATTTTATGTTGCAATTCTATTGAATCAAAAGGCCTTCTCTTTTACAACTCCTGATCATTCTGTTTGTTACTTATTTTAAGTATTTAATGCAGAAATAATAATAAAAAAAGGCAGTACTGCTGTTAGCTTGATTCATGCAGAGTTAAGCATTACCAGGGTGGGGTATGATAGACCCTCAGACTATAGCAGCATCACCATTGCCTTAGCACAGGCCAAAGAGACAACAACAGCAACGGAAGGACTTTTCCGCAGGTATTTGCTCCATAGTGTTATACACTGCGGTTCATAAATCATTCCTGTTCCAACACCAAGAAATGGTGAGAGAAACAAAAGAAATTTACTGTTCTTCATTTCAGACTATTAGTAATTGGGAAGCAACTGATAGATTTGGTGAGACTGGAGCAACAGCAATGCTCAGTCAACACCTAGCCCAGCAGCTCTCTACTGGGTAAAGAGCATATATAATCCTTTAAGTTTTTCCCAATATTAAGCCAAAATTGGCTCTTGAATTAAATAACTGCTGCCTAGGTGGACCAAGGCGAGATGAAAGTAGAGATAAAATGAGCTTTCAGAACTTACCACCATTACTCAGAGTGTCTATCAGAAAGCAACAGAATGATCTAATAACTGGAGGGCCCCTTTGTGCTCTCTCCTATTACTTGGTGGCCAAATAGGAACAGTAACAGAACCCATCCATTTTCTCCCTCACTCAGAGTGAAGATTGTACTAAAGCTTAACTATACAAAGCATTGCAGCAAAAAGGTAATATGAACAAGTACTAAAAAACTTGGCCATTTCAGCAAGGCAAGGCACTGTGCAACTACACGAGAAGTGCTTACTCTAACAGCATTTCATTCAAGATTTCTTAATACCCAGTATCTCCAAAACTTCAAGCAACTCCAGTTCTTCTTTCCACAGAATTACCTACAAAAATTAGTTCCAACTATGGAAGAAAGAAGTTTCACATGTGAGAGGCAGACTTACAGTATAGAATTCACTTCCATGAGAAAGATGATGACTGCAGAATTATTCAAGTTCTGATTCAAAAGTCTTTACTCAATTATGTCTATATACACAAATTAAGATACACGACACACACACTCCCAAACGTAAGTAAGTATCCCTAAAGGCAAGGCTTGCTTTATAGGTCCACAAAATAATCTCACAGGAGTATTTATAATGATTTTCATGATATAAAATCTGAACACGAACCATCATTGGGATTGTTCTCTGATGGTTCATGCTATGAAGTTGATGCACACACATATGTTTCAAGTTTGCCCTTGTGATGCAGTCCCATTTTCATTGTCTCTAAACAGATACTTGCACAATTAGAGAATCTGACTTTGAATGTTGTGGCCTTCATTAAGAAACTAAGTTTCACAGTCTTTGTCATCTGGATCTAACAGGCAGCAAACACATATCTACAATGCATTTAAGTCAGGAAGAAGGGTTAGTGGAAATGAGGAAACTAAGATCTCATATGGGTAACAATTCACCTAAACAAACACATTTAAACAGAAGCTGTTCTTCTCTAAGGATTAAAACAGGTAAAGAAGATATAGGCAAATTAGCAAGAAACGAGCTAGGTGAAGAATCAAAATCCACTGAAATGAAATCAGATTGGTCTCAATGGTACTGTGCAGAAGACCGTTCCTACCGGTACCAAACCACAGTTATCACTGAGGTAATCTGACAGACAACTGACAACTAAGTAGAAATATGACTATTAATTTTTATTTGGAAAACTGACAATGGAAACATTTTCCCCAAGTTGCCTCTATTTTCAGGGCTGAGTTCTAAGCATTGTTACTACATAAATATGCAATAAAAACATGAAAGGAAAGGAATGTCCATTTAGAAGGGACCAAATCAGTGATATTTAGTTAGTTTTAAAAATTTCTTCCAAACACCCCCATTTACCAGTATATCATAGAATCATAGAACAGTTTGGATTGGAAGGGACCTTTAAAGGTCATCTAGTCCAACACCCTGCCATGGGCAGGGACATCTTCAACTAGAGCAGGTTGCTCAGAGCCCCCCTCCAACCTGACCTTGAATGTTTCCAGGGAAGGGGCATCTACCACCTCTCTGGGTAACCTGTTCCAGTGTTTCAGCACCCTCATTATAAAAAATGTCTTCCTTATATCTAGTCTAAATCTACCTTGTTTTAGTTTAAAACCATTCCCCCTTGCCCTGTCACAACAGGTCCTGCTAAAAAGTCTGTCCCCATCTTTCTTATAAGCTGTAAGTACTGAGAGGCTGCAATAAGGTCTCCCTGGTGGCTTCTCTTCTCCAGGCTGAATAACCCCAACTCTCTCAGCCTTTCTTCGTAAGAGAGGCGTTCCATCCCCCTGATCATTTTCATGTAAATGAATGCAAGTCTGCATTTCTATTCTGATTAACAGCCTTGAGAGAAATAATTACAATGTCGATATTATAGAGAAGGATGATGGTGGATTTTTTTCAGTAGTTTTAAGGGAAATTTGTGTTATATATTTAAATAACTAAGTAACATACAGAGGAAAAAAAAATCATGCACTTGGAAAAAGTGCAAAAAACATTGTGAGGGAGCAGGAAAGATCATAACGAAAGAAAATACTGAACTCATTTAAAATGCTCAGCTAACAATGAATGAAGAGTGGAATAACAACAGTGGGAGTGTTTTAAATTCTTTTAAAGCTTGGAAATATTTATAACCCACAGTTCATGTATTCAATGACATTAGACAAAAAGGGTTTGTTAGACTTTCTACAGCGTGGAATTCTTCCTTAAAAGTCCATGAGGGAAAATGATCCATTGACTTTTTTAAAGTTAGACCTAACAAAACTCTAGCAAGTTTCTGATTAAATACTTGAGTGTTGACAGGGAACTAGACACGGTTATTACTAGTAATCACCTTTTTCCATCCCCGAAGTTTTTTGACTCTAATAAAAATCACAGATATTCACTCTGTATAACTTTAGGGAATAAGATTTCCTCAAAGCAAGTTACTGAATAATAGCATAATTAAAGGATTTAATCTCTGTTTATTTTAAAATGATTTAAAAAATGGAGATGGAATAGGTTAGTTTAAGCCATTCTTACAAGAGTTCAAAACTGCAAGTTTTTTTCCTATAATAGGTTTGCAAAGAAAGGTTTACCTTCCTCAGCTCTTATTTGGATATTTAAACTGCTAATGCACTTCAGCACTTACATGTTTCTATACAGTTTTGACACCAGCAATATTTTGTTGCTTAATACAAAGAAATACTGCATCTACCATAGGACAGAAGCTGTCTTGCCAAGCCTGAAAAAGAAAACCATCTTTCACTGTGCCAGATTGGCTTCATGCATCTTCCACATTAGAAGTGAAAACGTACCATCCCACACAGTATCACCTGCAGCAGGATGGCCATTCGGGTGGGAAGGTCGGCAGGAGGAAAGGTGGGGAAGGGAACAGGGTGCTGAGAAGAGCAGCATTTGACACTCAGCACATTGAGCTGCATGAACTACATCACCACATTGGTGATGGACACACAGAAGCCCAAAAATACGGAAGCTAGTGGGTTAGTGAGGAGAAGCCCAAATCTACCTTTGTTTCTCTGAAAGCTACGCTACAGAGGCTAATTTATAAACAACACATTACTACTAACCACATATACTTCTTCAAAATACAAGTCCTTGTAATAAACAGAGTAATGGAATAATTTCTCCAGCAGCAACATCTGGGATGTACGTGTCTGTGTGTTAACGCACGCACACACACACACACGAACGTCTACATTTCATTTTGTTACTTTATCACTGGAAAAAACAGCTTTTTTCTTTTTTTTCTTTATCTAGGATAGTTCTGCATTACAGAAACATGTCTCCCAAAATGAAACGGTGTGAACATTTGTTAGCTATAACACCGTTCCCAGGTAAGTCCCAAACCACTGAAGTTATCAAAAAGATTTAAAAAATGAAATGTTGTCAGTCTCTTCTTCGGTTTTAGAGCTCTGCAGTACCTGGATTTATTTCTTCTTGTCCTGAAATCAGAAGCTTTTGCCTAGTTATATTTTGAGCAAGTAAGCCTTGCTATTTATTCTTAAAACAACTAGATTCCTAGCTTCAGTAAATGACCAACCTCATACTTGTATTTTGACATATAATATTTCTCCAAGTTGGAAAAATATCATCTTTGTCTTTTCCAATGCTGCAGCTATTAAACTCTGCCATTCCCATTTAATTTTGCAGGGGATGTTCTCCCCCCCCACACACACTGGATGATGCTCTTTTCCCAGGTCAATCTGCATGCTCTGCAGCATCTGTATGAGTGCCAACAAAAGTGCATAATCTGTCAACTTTACTTAAATGCTGATAGTTTATTATCCCTTAATGTTTTGACACAAGGGCTACAATAAAGTAAAAGGTGGCTACATTTCCCTGTGCATTCCAGTGATCCTCTCCTCCTGAGTGAGTAACTGCTGCAATTTTCTTTCTCTCTTTTTTTCTTTTGTTAGTTATAGGATAATCACAGCAACCACTTTTCACCATTAATTCAAGTGGTACAGCACAGCTTCTGGACAGAGAATGCACAATTCGTTTTAAATGCAATATTTCCATTTGACTACTTTAGAGTGAAAAAACATTTCTAATCTTTTGAAGCTACCTACTGGAAAGGATTACAAAAATTGCTAATACAGAGGGATAGAGAAACAAGAGGTGATGACTATTGGAAATGAGGTAGCATGAAGCTGGTGCTCCTCAGTCATCCAATGAACTCTTTTTAATACAGAACTGAATTTTATACTATATATAAAATATATAAAATAATATAGTGAATATATAGAGTGTGTTGTGTTAAAAGTAACACCTAAATTTGAAAACACCAAAGCAAGAAAGAAGAACTGCAAATGAGACAAAAGGCAACTAGGACAACTGGTTATTCTAAGTGGAACAGATAGTCCGTCATCCCTTTTCTTAATCAGAATAAAATTGATTATTAAAATGCTATTCGAGTTTTTACTTGAGTTTCCATTTCAATCTTCAATATGCTTTATGTTCATTAAATGTTTATTTAGGGCATAATTATACATTTTACTGAATTCTCGACACCAAAGCCTGCAAAGGAAGTAAGAATTATCTTCAATTAAGACCCAGGAGGTAACTGGTGTATGCTATCAGAAAGGAGGAGGAGGAGGCGGCACAAACCTTTGTGGATTTTTGACTCATCAGAACAGACTGTGAGAGCGCAGGGATGACTAATCCTTGGGACTAGACAGACAATTCTTGGGACAGAAGGGGGATCATTACCATCTGAGAATCAAGCCACTGCATTTTGGGTAAAATAATTCACTACGCAATCTGGTTAGGCTAAATGCCTCCATGATGCAAGTCAGAGGTGGCCTTTGACTACATCTGCAGTCTGGATCACCACCAAAACTCCATCTGTTTCTGCTTGTATTACAATAGTCTTGATCAGAATGAAAATGCAATTCAGGATGGTATAAAAGCTACAAAATAATTAAAACCTACTTACTGAATAGTTTTTGTTTGTTTGTTTTTTGAAAGGAAGTACTTTGTTTCTGAGGCCCATTTTATCCTGCAGTAGCATGCTTTTAACAAGCTTAAACATAACCAGCATGAGTGTAGGTGCTCGCCTTGAACTTTGGAGCCGTTGCCCAGATTACCATTTGTGCAGCTGTAGGATGCTAATCAGAACTAGTAACCAGAATAAAAATGCAGGTCCAGAGTCACTGCCACGATGCACATGGCCACATGGGACTCCATGACAAAACATGAGCAGGAAAACCAGATCAGAGCAGAGCATCCTTTTCTTGAGCAGTCGGGAGCTAGGGCAAGCAGCCAGTGCATCATCCCTACGCGGTACAACTCAGTCTGCTTCACTGATCCTTGCGTTTATTGTGTCAGCAGGTAAGAACGTGTCTGTGCTACTGCAACCTGCGCCTGCAGGATGGAAACAAGCATCTGCATGCAATCTGTCAAATTTTACAGGCTCACCAGCCGGCCTCCTACTTGTAGGAATCTTGTACCTTCCAGTGCTGGCAGTAAATGTCATGAAATCATTATGAAATGTTAGAGACATAAAGTTAATGTAGATATAGGCTGGGTATGAATTGTTTTTCAGTGGTTGTCTAACTCCCAATCTCATTAGCTCCTGTGTTGCAGACACACTATGGATACAGAAAAGGAATGGAGCAATGATTACACTACATCGAGTCAGCAGTCACCATACTTCAGCCCCTTAAAAGACTGCGAGGGGCCAGAGGACAGAGTTGTTTAGGATTTCCAGTATTTTCACATGTTTATAATTGAAGTATGTTATTCTAAATTCAGCCTTGTATTTCCTTGTTGTTACGGTAGTTTCTTTCATGTAACCCAATTAGCATATAAAGAGAGAATGAGTTGAAATGGTGATGTATGTTGACCTACCTTAAGTTTGAACAGGAAGGTAGCTGAAATTTCAACTAAATGAAAATATTTTATTTCATAGTAACATGTTTTAGTATAATTTCTTGCATCTGAGAAATACAGGATATATCATGGAGGTCTACATGAGCTGGCCACAAAGTTGCAGTTCTTGCCGAGAATATCTATATATTTCTGTCTATTGCATGAAAAGCTCCAGAATGGATGATTTGAAGTTTTATATATTCACACAGAGTAAATCACATTAAAAATGGAAAACTCCACAAACTAATTAAGAAAATCCACAAAACCAGGTGTTTAATGCTTATAAATAAATAAAACAAAATTCAGAGAAACTAATCACTATTTCTGATCTGCATTATAATTTCCTTTTCTTATTTAAACCTCCTTCTACAGCTAAACAGTCACAAGTATTTCTGCCATTGAGTTGTTTTTCATTAGCATAGTTTAGGAGTTGAGATTTTTTTAATTTGAACATTTTCACAATTTGTTACATCTTTCAGTACTTCACATGGTACCAAAGTAGACATATTTAAGACAGAAGATCTTTTAGCTGCTGTCAGTCATTGGCATCAGTTAATTTGTTTTTATAGTACCTTTCTCATTAGAAGCTTTTTCCAACTCCCATTCAAGTCACAGAATCTAGCTAATAGTGCTCATCAAAAGGTACTATGCTGTACTTTGTATTACAGGTATTTTTAAAAATAACTCTAATCTTATGTAAATCTAAGTTCTAGTTGATTATAAGCCCTTCACAAAGATAAATTATTGCAAACCAATCTTCTGCAAATGAAAATGATTGCAAAGCCAATTTTATGCATACTATATATTCTACTACTAACTCTTACAGTCTAAAAGAAAATAACTTGTTCTTTTCCATTAAAATATAATTGAAAACATACGGCATTCTTTCGCAGTTAATTTACATAGAGCAACTAATGAAAGTACTGCAGTGAGACTGGGCTTCAGTTGGAAGGAATATCAGAAAAGTAATGTCATCGCAGCATGGGTCTAATTACTCAATTTTTAAACTAATTCTGAGAGCTTTTTAGTAAATGCCTGATTTAACAGTTTTAACATGCTTTGGTTAATATATGACTCAGATGAAAAAGAGCAATTGTTTTTAAACATTATAACAAAGACTCCCTCCAGAAACGTATGACTCCACCCAGTCATTTTGAGATGCTTTTCAGATACAGCTCTCCCTTTTCTAAGGGATCTACATACAGGTCAGCTGCAGCATAATTTGTGAGAGGTTTTGAAAAGAGGCTGGGCAAATATTGAGGTCTACATGATAGTCTAAGAGTTTAGGCATAAACGATTCCTGAGATTTCTCTCAGCCCTACGTTTCTATGGTTATACAACCTGTACATTTCCACTTTCATTTTGAGAAAAGCACGTATCATAAACTGGATTTAATACAACAGGTCCGCAACAGTTAGACACTAAATAAGGTTACTTGTTAATTACGCTGAAAGCGTGACTTGTCAGGAGATGACTGTTTTAAAACACATTAAAAAAGAATTACATAAGGAAATAACATTTCACTTTGTAAATCTGTTTTTATGGAAGTGAGACTGCTATAAAGTAATGGATGTTGCAGCTCTTTGGAAGCGCTTTTAAGGGGACTACTGCTTGCACTTACTCCGTGAAGAACTTTAATGTGCTTTAGCTTATACAGTGACTTCATGCCTTTAGTTGAAATCCCCTGGTTATACCATAACTCACTCTCACTTGGAGATAACAACCATATTTAAAAGAGAATACTTTTTATTTCCTGGTCAGTATATATCTTGCTCCCATGTGCAGATTTACACATGGTTTCAAGTGACAATAAATACTGGAATCAAGCTTTATTTCTGTGTAGTAAGTTCTCTGATGTACACATTTACCATCTACACAAACTTTTCAGTTCATTACATCTTTTTCTGATAACAAAGCTCTAAGTTTTCTGAAATTCTAGCAATAGGAATAGCTACAAAATGAAATATTTGCAATAGTCTCTGAAGGTATTATGTCTCACCTTTCCCTCAACAAATTTAACTGATATCTGATGCCTATTTAGATTTTTACTTGAGACAGAGTGTTCTCTAATTATTTAACTGCGTATTTTATTAGCAATTGATAAACAGAGAATGGCTTATTCCAGACAATTTCTGCTAGAATGCTGTGTGGCAACAATCCTAGCTACCTTTAATAGCAAGAAATTGATATTATAATTTCCAACAATTTTCAATAGTCACAATCTTAAATGCCTACCCACACAACTGCTTCTGTTCCATTCCTCATGCCTCTGCACCTAAGATGTTGCTTCCTCTTAATATCTGCTTGTACCTGAGTGTTTCCCTATTTTCCTTTATCATATCTGATTTTCTTGCAATATTGTATAGAGGACAGGATTTCCCTGCTTTCTCTTTTAGCATTCTGAGGCAAAAAGCCAGATAAAAATTCTTTAAAATAACTTAAGACTTGTTTTGCACGACTGTATAACAATTGCTGTAGTATCAGTGCTGTTGGCATCATGACAAGCAGTAGCAGCTCTTTGGGATCTACCTACAAGGCCACTGAACTAGAATGACAGTTCAGGGAATTGAGATGATCACATATTCAGAGAGTAGATAACCTGGTCATTCACATTTACTCCTAAAAAATTCAGATCACCTCCACGGTGATCATAAACGGCTGAAGCTGCATTGAACAATGGATCAAACCTTAAACTTTATATGCAGAACTTGCATATGAGATGCAGTTGGCATGCGAGCACCTCCCTGGGAGTCAGCTTTCCTCTTATACAATGTCTCAGAGTTTGATGTTAATTTCAGTCAAATTTAACGACTAACTAATTTAACCAAACATGCAGTCAGTTAATAAGAGCTGTAATCATGGTGATTTTAGTGACATGAAATGCTTAAGATCAGCCTATTTCACATTCAGTAGGCAACCCAGAAGATAATTTCTAATTTGCTTAAGTCTGAAACCAGTTATCTTTAGGCAGTACTATGAAGAAATCATTATACTGCTTTCTGAGCTATTATGGTTTCTCTCTGAATACACAGTGATTCTCTATATAGACAGTGAAAACTGCAGACAATTTAAAATTGTTGAACTTTTAAAGTGCCTCTGGTAATTGCATAACAACTACAAAATCAAGAAGAACTCACAAATTAAAATCAAAACATAGAAAATAATCTCTGGGAATTCTGGACATTATTCTTTGGTTCTAGCACTACCTTTTTTTCCTACTCTTCTTTTCCAGCACTAAACCACACAACAGCAATCCTTTTTCAGATGATTCCCTTGCCTACCTTTCTTTTCTCTTTATTGGGAACCAGTGATAAATCCTTGAAGCACTGCACAGGGACTATGCACCATAATCGTTTTAACAATCCTTTCTGGGAGATTTAGCAAAGACAGCCAGCTGCAGATTGCTACATCAGGGTTGGAGGAAACAAAAAACCCAGCCTCGGCTATAAGGTTAAGCTGAAGTCCAAGACCCTGAAAGCCCTAAATGAAGCGAATGAGGAAAGTCAGGAATCTCAGACAGCAAAGCACCGGATCATAGGTTATTCTCTGATCATGTTTTCAATGTTGGCTGTGTAACCATACAGAATCAATGCCTCTCAGAAACTATAAGCTGGGGGCGGGGGGGGGGGAGCGGAATCTTTCTAAAGTGGACAAAAAAAGCCCATTCTGAAGCACAGTTTTGCTAGAGGTAGTAAGAGCCATTTCTGCTGGGTATGGAAGTTTCTTGTACCTATAGCTATCTTTTGTATGATGCCTTTGAAAAATGACTATAAATAGGCACATATTTTATTTCCCAGAATGTATTTTCCCTGATGTTTAGTCAGTGAATCTTCCAATTATCGAGCAATTTACTTCCTGACTAAAACATACTTCTCCTCCACATTTTATAACATTTGCATTTATATGCACAGGGCTTCTGCCTATGAGTAGAATCCACTGCTAAAGGTTCTTCTGACCTTTTAAAATTACTGTAGAAATAATGGGTTGTTCTTCTTTCTCTTCGTTTCCTATAATACATTACTAATTCCTAGTACCTTTTACTGTCAATTGTGTGATGGCATTAGAAAAATAAAACCCTAATTGTGGAGTGAAAGTTGATGCAGCTATAGCACTCCACAAATAACCACAGCTACTTGAAGTCTATTCACGCAGCAGAATATATTATGCTGAGCTCTGTGCGTGCTGGAGTGTACTACAATGCTTGCTGATTATGGTATAATTGACGCGAGCCTTCCCCACACTCCACAGTCTCCAGTTAACATTTGAGTTTTATATCACATAAAATAGAACATGAGTACATTATGCATGTATAAAAGCAACTCAAATAATAGTAGTTGTTACAATTGTATATCCCTCAGTGCATTAAAACATTCCCTACCAAGACATGTGCTGTGAAGAAAGGCTTTTGTAATGAAGTCCATTTCTTCCTCCTTCCTCATTTGTCTTAATTATTGTAGAAGCAGAAAATAATTGCAGGAAATATACTTGCATATTATCTATTTCACCAAATATTTTTACTATCAAAAATAGCAAGCAAAGGCTGAACTCGAGAAGAATAATATGAAAATATGGGTAAATCAGAGGATTTTTTAAAAATTACTTTTTACAAATTTAGATTTTTATGAATTGTAGATTTCTTAAATTTAAAAGTTAAAATAAATAGCTGATATCCTCAGTAAATAATAAAGTTTCATATGACAAGCATCATAAACTCTTCAGCATGGGGTGTTTTGATTACATTGTGCTTAAAGAAAGGCCTTGCTCCATGGATATGATAAAGAATAAGATTAATTGTTAGTGAGCAAAATCTCTTAAAACACTTCAAGAAATAAAGCATCAAAAATTCTATTATAAATCATAAAAATGTATCTATATATTCTATGATTTCCCAAGACAGGAGGAAATTGCAAGTCCTTGTGTGTACCAATTTACAAATTAAACTTCATGCCAAAGAACACCAGCCTACCGGTGACAATGCAGATCTAACGGTATGAGTGTATAAGGAGTAACACATACTGAAGCGTCAGCTCAAATAAAAATACAGATTTTTTTTTTTTTCCCATTCAGTAAACAAAGAACACTTATAAAGCACAGCATTAACACAGAGGTAGAAGAATGTCTTCCCTTAATGGTGCTGTCAGAAAAAGGGAGAAGGGACTGATTAAAATCTAAACACCAGGAACCCAGACGTTCCCAGGACATGCAACAATTTGTAACAACTAGAAGAAAAGAATATTGAAGGAGAAAATAAGTCAGACCTGTCAGATAAAGTCAGTGAGTTCATGATTCAGCAATGGTTCATTGTTAGCCCAAAGGTCAAATATGCAAGAAAAGATATTGGAACACTTTATATTCTAGCAAAATGCTAAATACACATTCACAAAACCATTAAACTTAAAAGCCATAAATTGAAGCAAGATATCACAGCCTCCTTACATTTTGTTGCCTGACTGCACTGTGACCAAAGGCAGCAGGCTTTTTCCTTCTTTTTTCTTTTTCTTTTTTTAGCTAAATTGACTATGAAAACCAGCCTGTATCTCTTAGAGGGATCTGGTATCCAAATACCGATTCTCAGTGGATCTTGACTTTTGTATGAGATGATTGTAACTTGAAGATTCTTCCAGTTCCCCACCACCAAGAATATAAAATTACTTTAAAATTTTCCCTCAGGATTTTGAAATTATTTCTGAATTATGAAAGGTTAAGGATTTTATCCTCAAATTGCAATTCACAGAAGCAATCACCTTGATAAGAATCTAATAGTCAATACCAGTTTATGCTGAGTATCTCGTAATCATGCCATTAAAAAAAAAAAAAAAGGTAAGCAAATCCTGGCATTTGACTTGACGACTTTATTGGAACATTATATTTTGTCATTCTGATGTAGACCCAATTTCCCTGTTAGTGAGTGGAAGGGTCACACTGAATTTCCAGCTGGTTGGTGAGGGCCTTATGACTACTACGAGCAGAAGACAGCATTTGGCCCTGTGTCAAATACATATATGTATCTTACCTTACAGATACTGTAATGTTTATAAATGAATTGAGACACACAGCAAACTGCAGCAGTACCTGGCAGCTCTGGACATAGAAGATTCTAAGTTGTAAAAGTAATTGGCCAAGCATCTAGTCATTTAAATACAACAACAATTTATCACTAGGAAAGGATAAATTAACTCAATGGAACTAGTCAAAGCAGTTTCTCTTTTGTAATCTTAAGTAAATGTACATTTCACATAGTTGAATAATGTGAAGTTATAGAACTATGAATTATTTTATTGTGACTGGGTAAAAGATAGAAAAAGAAAAGAGACCAGATGACAACCTAACAAAGCTTGCTTCTCAAAGTTTGCAAAGAAAAATAAATCATGACTTACATGAGGTAGTTAAGATCTTTGCTACATAGCAGTCCATACATTAAGCATTTTAATGTTGTTAAGGGCATTAACTGTATAAATAGGCTAGTATATGAAACTACTTATTTAAAAAATTAAATGAAACATCATAAGAAAATGTAATTTGTGCATGATAAACCAGAGAGGAAAAATTATAGGTACAGCAATAATCAGGAAATTGCTGTAGCAGGTTTGGTTTTTTTTCATTTTGTTTTTTTTTTTTTTTAAACTAAACCATCTTGGTGTAGCATTCTCACTCAAATAATGAGTAATTAAAAGAAGCAGCCTTTCAGAACTGCCATTTGAAATTGTCAAGTTGCTACAGACTAATAGCACAGATCAATGTAAAAGTAAAAATAACAGTGTATTTCAGTTTCATTCGGTGACAGCAGGTCTTTTTAGGGATCCTATTAAGGCTGCAAATTATGTTGGAGTCAAACTAAGTTTTTTGAGCTGGATTCACATGGAATAATTTTTTTTTTTTTAATTTTACACTAAACAAATTACATTTCTAAAGCAACAGTAAGTGTCAACCATTTTTAAAATCTAGAGATCTAAAAGACCTTTCAAATAACTCCAGAAGTAATTTAGGTCATTAGTGATATTTAGTGGCTGGGTAGTGTGGAAGATGGTAGTAAAAAATAACTTTGCATTTAAGTAAACAACATTTTTGGTGGACATTAGCACCTGTCCACCAACTTAATGGGAATTCTTTTGTTTTTATTTACTTACAAATAAAAAGTACAAATACTGTAGGTTGGAAGGGGTCCTCTACTCACTTAAAGCAATTAGATCCAATGTTAGACCATGTTTTTCAGGGTCATGTGCAGCTGAGTTTTGAATATGTCCAAGGATGTAGATTCTAACCATACCTCCAATGATGGATATTTCTGTAATTGCTCCAGATATTACATTTTGCTTTATGAATGACAGAGCACTAGTTACAACAGACTGTAATTCATATAGTGAAAGTATTTTATCTAGTGCCAAACAACTGATATTTGTAAACTTCAAGTAATATTGCTTGGCAGCTAAATGAAGAGCAGGGCTATAGACGGTCCCACTGGTTATTTTTGAACCCACGCGGGGATCAAACACTATATTTACAAAGTCTTCACCAAACTTCATAAAAACTTTTAATCTTCTGCTGTGATCACAGCTAATAATGTAATTCATTTTGGTTTCATAATATAATCAGATGACATCCAGATGAGGCATGATCAAAACCAAAGTAACATTAGTTTAATTGGGAGACAGACTCACTTGAGTAGCCTCAGAACAGTAAAAATAACATGTTTAAAAAGACTTGACTAATATTTGGTTGCAGAATTTAGTTGTAGGCTATGGTCTCAGAGATAATTACCCATAATGGAATCCTCATAAAAATTCTGTGTAGTTCTGTTCTTTTTGTGCATTTTAAAATTTAAAATGCACTGCAAATTAATTAGTACATTTAAGCACACATGGTAAAAATTTCACATTTTTTTTCCTAATGTGGAATGTAAGTCCTTTCCTGTGGACAAAAGTAGTGTCCAGATTTAAGGTAATAAAGACAAACAGTTCCTCAATTACTATTCACAAACAACTTATGATATATTTGCTTCTATTTCAGAATTATGAATAATAAATAGCAATGCTTCCGTCATCTGTTGTAATAAAAGTTTAAGCAAAACCTCAGTTATTTCTATAATTTTCAACATATCTCCTTGTTAAAGTGAATTGAAGATCTGAATTCAGTTCTTATTTGCTGAAAAAGCCATATGATAAGGTAGCTTCACAGAGAAATTTGTTTATCTAAAAAGAGAAGTTGCTGAAATCCCCAATTTTGCAAAGCAGGTAATGAAACCCATATTTTGTACATTTAACTTAGTATCTAATATAGAATAGGTTCTATTCCTAGATTTTTCATTAAAACCAAACAAACAGCCCCCCCAACCACAGCCACAGCTCAGCTCATACTGGTTTGTCACTGGACACACACAAGCTGAAGCTGAAATTGACCTAAATCGCATTTGTTTTTCACTGATTTAATTAAAATGTGTTAAAAACATTTTTACTCTAAAATGAGCAGTGCTATGTTTATACTGGACAATAATAGAGGTTTTTCTAAAACTGACTATACTAAAAAAGTGCAAGGATGCTTACCACTTTATTCCAGTTTAATGATAGAGCACAACTAAATTAGGCCTGTAAAGAGGCGGGAGCTAAAGTATTCTAGCTAAGAAGTAGATCCAGTCAGGGCTGAAACACAAAAACTATGTTGTGTTCTTTTTTTCCATTTGTAGATAGACTGTTGGATTGTATTTTTTCCAGGGTCAGGTAAACAGACACTGTGTCTTCTGAATTTCACAAAGGAAAAGAAGGAGTGGTTGTCTTCTTGTAGTTGTCACAGGGAGGGCACCGAGATGATATTTGTACTTAGTTTTGGCCAAAGAGAAATTATCATTCAGTTATTCACCACTAAAAATAGCTCTTCCAATGGTGTGGCACATTTTTAACTATATCCTCATGAATAGCAACACTGTAATTACATACAAGAATTCACTGAAGTAAACATCTAATTTCTGAAGTGTCAGACAACAGGCAGCATCACGCAGACTACTGCTCCACATTTTAGTAGTAATCAATTCAACTAACAATAGAGCTGATTGACAGGAAGCTCTACGCTATTAAAAGCCAAACATAACAAAACCCAGATTTGTCTAAGCAATGAAAAATGTATGGACCATGTACACTCTCTCCTCATGTTGTCTTCCTGCAGGAAAAAATAGTAACACAGCTGAAAGCTGAAGCAGGCTTATTGCACCATCTTTAATTAACCTCCAAGTTTGAACTGTTGCACAACCATTGCCAATTTTTATACTACATTTTTTGTGAGCTAATATTCCTGGGTCTAGGAGAAACTGCAAAGAAATCTCCAAATACAGAATTTCTTACTTGCTTAATACTGGCTAACAATTACTATTAGTTTGATTTCTAGAGTTAAGAAGCTAGCTATAATTATCACCTACAATGTACAAGTGTGAGAACAGTAGCAGAAACAGGCACTAATTGTTACTACCACCATAAATGCTATTCTTCAAAAAAATACCTGTGGTTTGCTGTGATTCAGGTACACAAAGGCTAGAAAACAGCAAATAGATAAACTGCTATGGAAACACAGTTAAATTAAACCACAAACTCCTTTTCAAACTGAGTTATGAGGTGTGTTTTTCCCTATTCACTATGTATTCGCACACTGCAAAGTAAACCAAACAAAATCTGCTACAGCAGTGTGAGGATCAGCTATAGAAAAGCAATTGTAATAACCTGTAACTGTTGTCTTCTCCTCTTGACCTTAAAGGTTCACTGCCATTTTTCCATGCAGCAAGAATAACCTGAGACATTCCATCTTTCTATGACATGATGAATGAGCTTCGATTAAAAGTAGCTAAAAGAAGAAAAGCTACTAATGTGTTTTATACAGTCACTGATCAGTTCCTGACATGTAATATTTCATTTGCTTTAGGACATTAAGAAATGTTGTGTACCTAAAAAACAACAGCTTGCATGATAGTACATCTATCATTACATGCATCATAAAAACAAGAAGGACATAAATTTGTTTCTGCCTGTTAAAGTCTAATTACCTGTAAAATCATTACTTGGCACTTTAACAAATTGACACAATCAACTTAATGATCCTTAACATATTAAAATTTGCAATGTGTTTCTGCTTGCTGCCTGTCCAAACCACAGTAAATGTTTGCTGGTTCAGATGACATCATAGCAGGGGTCAGATCTTAAATTTTTCTGCTAAGTACAAGTAATTGCAATAATGTCACTTGCTATAGTACCTGCATTATCTCATGATGATGAGATAGATGCTATAGAGAGAACTTGGTAGCATTCTCTCTTTACAATTATACTAAACACTACTGTCCTATATAGTGTTTCTTCCTCAATAGTTAGAATGACATGTAATGTAACAATCATGTTCAGAATATGGCCTTCAGGTAATGCTATATGTGACAGTATCATCCATAGTAGTTTACTATCACTTTTTTTTAATACGTAAGTAAAGGTATCCATGTTATAAAACTCATGTGATGAGCTGCAAGACTATTCCTTCTGACCACCCACGTTTAGCTCTGTACACTGATTTATTTTCTTCACAGTGTCTTCTAGCAGTCCAAGAAACATGACTAGACATAAAGTTTGTTTTTCCACTGAAATAAAATTTTTCTCCTCTGTGAAAATTGCAATAGCCAGATGCATGGGAGAAAACCAAACCACCTTACAACAAACATGTAAGTTGAAAATCTTGTGAGTCAGCATACGCTATTGTACCTAGGAGATAGTAATTTTCTACAGCTGTTGATTTTAACTCTCAAAAGTCCCATGTTCAATGCAGGAATATTTTCAGGCATGGAAGACTACTTAAAAGTAATGAAGTGACTTCAAATAAAGTTTTCTACTCCAAAGTCATGCAGAGATAAACCAATTAGATATTGAAGGAATGTAACTTTGCAGGTGCTCTGCTGCTATTAAGTGCACGTGCCGTCTCTTCTGAATTCCAAAAACTGTGCAGAGCATTTAAGTAAGGTCTTAAAGCTTTAGTATTGCCTGGGAAAAAAAACCAAACCCAAGAATAGATAAATAGACTGTTTCTGTGAGAGATATCAGTATACAATTATCAGATGCTTCTTCCTTGAAAAATAAGGCTTTTGTAAAGAATAGTCCTATCAGAAATAGGTACTAAGAATGACTATTCAATGTTGGTATTAATTACAGTATGCTACAGTATACCCTTGTAAGTCTCCCCCTCCTTGACATTATTATGTTACAGTTGACCACAGATGGTCACATTCTTCCACAAATAGCTTTACAGAATATTATAGTACATAATGTGTGAAATTACAGAGGTAAAATATCAATAAAAGATAAAGAAAAATCAGAATATGTTTTGCTTAGCCTGTAACTTGACAGAAGTTTACTCTTTAGACGGAGTAAACATCAAGAAGAGATTATGTATAAATTGGCACATACTAAGTAGTCATTCTCTCTTATTTTACTATTAACCGTTTGAATAGGAAGAATTACCCTGTAACAAGAAAAATGAACGAGGAAATGGAGGTTCGTCACACACACGTGTGCTGTCACCCAACAATTTCACTAACTGAACAGACTGCAGTTGTGTTAACAATGTTACTATAAAAAATATGATATGGTACCATATGTGAAAAGTGATGTGAAAATATGACCCGAAAGAGTCATAAATGAATACAAACAGTATCAAAACTATAAAGTTAAAAATTGTTAGTAAATCAGCCTTTCTTGATAATTTGTACACTTGCTTTTGTCAGGTCTTAGATAAACAGATATTGGCTGCATCTTTCTCATTCCTGTTCAGAACAGAAAATTTACATTTATGGTTCTGTGGATTATATCCTTCAAATCTATGCTATCCTTCAGAAGAACTTAAGTCTCTGATTACTACCTGGGCCCAGACTCTCAACGAAAAAAAAAAAAAAAAGATCTTGAAGCTTTTTTGTGCATTCCTCCTCTTTCCAGAAATAACATGCCCCATGAGAGACCAGAACTGCCTTACTAGATAGATGACAATTACACAGAGAAAACAATAGATTTCCAGTAAAATAAACTAGCTCTCACTGACTTCACCCTATGTGTTGAAATGCTTCCAGGGGAAGTGACAACTGCTATTTGGAGTTTCTTCACTGTGCTGAGCTGTTTAATAGGCATTAGCAATATCTATTCAGGATTAATGTTGAAAACACCTTCAGGAAAACTAATTTCAGGCTGATACCTACCTTCAGCCGACCAATCACACAAAAATTGTCTGCATTTCTTATACCAGCATAAATTTCTAATTAACTTGGAAAGATATACCTAAAGAAGCACCAGCATTTTATGGTTTTACAGTGTGGAATTAAAGCAGTCGTTCATATGTTGCAGTTCAAAAGAGCAACATGAAACATGCAGGCAAAGAACAGTCCTTAGTCCCAGGCTATGTTGTAAGCAAGAGTTCTCTTAAAGAGAAACGGATAAAAGAAAGAAGATTAAGGAAAATCTACTAAAATATCCAGGTACCAAGTATTCCGAGACATCAATCATCCCTGTGCACTACTACAGTTTGAAAGAAGAGGAGGAATAATGCTATGAACCTGAGCGCAGGCACTTTTGTTTACAGCTTTCTGGCTAGCAAAAAAACTTCATAGAAATTACAGACTAGTACCAGAATGATAGTACAGAGCAGACAGACTCTGAAATTCGATTTATTTAGTTTTCACATTCCTTTCCAAGTGGCAATGATTGCAGCTTTAAAAACAAGATTTGGATCCCCACAGCAGAGACCTTGATTCTGCTCCCAACTCTATCTTAAATGAGATACTGCACTGAGTCACAGTTTTGGAGAATAAAGCTGCTTTCTAAATTAGGATAGTGTAATTATTGCTGATAAACAAACATGTCTTTAGAAAAAAATCTTTGAATATATTAGAAGATACACGCAGAGAACCAGTACTTCACTCCAGGGAGATTCTCTGTGGTAGTAAGTGATTACCAGCATAAGGATTATACAATTTAGCTATCCTTATTTAGCCCCCTTTCAAGAGTTCTAAAGCTACCTTCCCAATATTTTATTCCGCTCACATATGGTTTAAAATTTTGATTTTTAGGTTACTCTAATGATCCTTTTCCTCATATTTAGAAAGTATAACAGAACACAAAACTTTTTCATTTTCTTTTGCTTGTCTCTTTATAGTACTTCCTTGATTTCTCCCCATAGAAGAATTTTCTTTACATTTTCATGACCATTCTCTGAATCTTATCTATTTCTAATATATATTTATACCAAAAGACATAATTAAAACTAAAATCAATGGAAGACACTGAAGATCAAATAGCTGCTTAATGAAGGCACCAGAGAAACCCCTTAACATTTCAAAAAATAAAAGCTGACAAAATAGCATATAACCTTCTAAGGTTTCTGTGATCTTTGTTTAGTCATATACAAATGAAAGGGAGAGAAAAATTGTACTATATTATCTTGAATAACTCTTTTTTTTTTTTTTTGAGTTGTTTTGAAGCTATCACACTACAATGGTAATCTTCAAATTAGAAAAAGAAAAGTGAAATATTTTGAAAGACTGAGTTTAACATAGTAATTCTGGTATTTAATCAAGCCTTACACTGACATATTACCAACTTATCTACTAATTAAAACAAGACAGTATCTTGATCAACAATTAATCACAGGCAGAAACATCAATATAAGAGGGTCATTATGTGATTGGATTTGTAACCTCTATAGTTTTTCATTTCTTCTTTAACTTCTCTATAATAAAAGTCATCTAGTAGATTATACAATTTGACTAAAATATTAAAATATTTTTACCCTTTCCATGCTAACTATATTCTTCCTACATCTGTAATACTGGAAATATCTCTACAAAATTCTACAGGTAAGAAAATTACCTATTTACCAAGTTCATCCTTAAAAGAACATCCCAGGTCAAAAAAAAATGGGTGTGTTCGCATGCTTCCCATGACGTAGACTCTTCTGGAAAGATACTGAAAGATACACTTCTACCACTAACTAAATTATTCAGACTGAACTAGAGACAGACCAAAGTAAAGTCCCCTGAAACATACATAAGGGCATTAGCACCACCTGTTTTTTCCCTA
>NW_009219883.1:39556-78998 GCF_000690835.1 Fulmarus glacialis
CTACTTGCTAACGTAGACATAAAAGTTCAATCTGCTAATATCTTAGCTGAAGATGCTGTAGAATCCCTTTCGTAAAGGTCAACTATAACTCAAGGTAGCTTTTTCCCCCCCGCCTCTATTTCTACTAAAAGACCATTCTGTCAGTCAGCCAAACTAAATTTATCAATAGCCAACTTAGAGCCAATTGTTCTTAACCCAACATCATACTTCATAAATCTCTTTCCTCCATTTCTACTAATTATCTTCATTGTATTACAATAGATATTTGGAGGGAATGATTTTTTTGTGTCAGAACAGCTTTTTCACATTTTGTTTTTTGTTCCATATCTAGCAGTTTGTATTGTGTTTTAGAAACTATGATTTTTCACCAGATGTATTTCTAGACATGGTAGAGCACTTGTTCCTATGGCTGTACACATTCATCTTAGAATTAGGACAAAATAATTTAAATTTGGTGAAGAGGCTGTCATTTTTCTTGGAGCATTCTGCTTTAATCCTATTTGCACTTTCATAAGAAGCTAGTTCCACGAGATGAGACTGGGATAGGGTCTCCTAAGGGGCTCTTTCTGTATCCACTCATGGAAAAACTCACTCATGGGAAAGGCAAAACATTATAATGGATTTAAAATGTTCAAAATAGGAAAGCAACAAACGTGCATGTAATGCTTAATGAAACAGTATACTTTATGAAAATTTCAGAAAGGGAAGTAATTTGTCCTCGTTCCTGCCTGAACTATAAAAAACTGTATTGGAGGTGAATCCCAGGAGTAGTGCAAATTCTGGCAGTATTTCTTAAAATGCTGGGGAAAAGGGAGGAGGAACCTGGAGTTTGGAAGACTCGATCATGAGAGCAAGGAAGAGATCTTCTGACTGGGGATTCTCTTGCCATTGGGAGAAGCTCTATCCTCTTTTATACACAGACACATCTTAATATAAGCACCCAAAAGAAACTCAGTAAATTTAATTACTTGTTTATTTGTAAGAATTTAGTCATTACTGATTAATTTAGAAACTACTAGATAGTTTGCAAAAATCAAAATGTCCTCACTTATTTCTAAGAGGAAGTACTGTTTGGTACATTAAAGGAAGGATCACGAAATTAATTAGAGGTCTTTTCTCTAGATAAGTGCATGTGCCTCATTAACATTAACGAGAAACAGCCTTTCATAGTGATGGGAGAATAAATATACCCCAAATGCAATTAGACATACATGGCTCAGAGAGGAAAAAAAAAAACCAGAAGCTTGTTGCCTCAGTTAGGGTCATGATAGTTGCAAGGAATAGGAGTGATAATTTACTTCTCAGAAAAATGTAGAGCTGGTAAAACTGCTGTCCAAGCACACAGGTACAGTTCCTTGCTATTTCATTTGTATTTTGCTGTAACGATGATTTCAGGCCTGCAGGCTTTAAAACATATAATAAAGAAGGTGAAATTTGGAAGTCACATTGCTTTCTAGTGGAGAGTCTGACACAGAAGGCCGCAAAGAAGCAAAATCAGAAGATTGAGGATGAAGCCATACTAATAGTGCACTACAAGCTAGAGGCAGACTATTTCCACTTGAATTTTGAGTCAGAAAGGTCCCATTGCTATAATTTCTGTGATTATGCATGTTTTTCTCTAGCAATTTAATGCTAACGTGATAGATTGAGGTCTGGGTATTTTTCCTTCCTTTCATTTGGTTCCCTTACTGTCCATTGTGTTTGATCTCTCTCCTTGCCTTGTCATTCACTGCTTTTTTCCCTATGTTCAGAATTATTCTCTACAGAGCATTAATCCAGTCCTTGCTTCTCAAACACATATCCACAATCTTAAAAACAGAAGAGCATGCATGCTACACTGGAAAAATTGATCATAAGTACCTGCATTAATTCAGATACGTAATAGTTCGTCAGCAACTGTGCATTTAAACTTGCTTTCAGCTAGCTAGAATTTAACACTAGAGATTCAAGAGGAACTTATACAACCAATAGAGGCTATGGGTCCTGAAACTAGAAATGTAAGCTTCAGGCTGCTTCTGGGAAAATATCAAAATGAACATACTGGGAAAAATATTTATCTTCAATGACTGATTTTCCTAATGCATCAAATGTTGCCACACTACTGACTCTAGGACTATTATCAATGATGAAGAAGAACACAAAACAACAGCTCTGACTTTCAGTGTGTCTCAAACGCATATTGTATTGCACTATGACTCTCTTCTCACGTATTTCAAAAGAAAAAGTAGAAACCATATGTAAAAGGAAAAGGAAAGAGCTGTGTTGTCGCAACCACTTTTAATAGTTTGGAAGAACAATGTAAAGATCAGGAACTATCACAATGGAGGAGAAAATGGAGGCTGAGAGGAAATCCACTCCAAAAATGATAGCAAGATTGCACATGGCACTAAGAAAGGAGTATGGCCTCTGTTTTATAAAAGTGCTTCAGTGCATGCCAAATTTCAAAGTCTTTCTTTGATATTACTACAGTGATTATCATAACCTGCATCCCTATCATAAGATCTCCATATGTGACATTTCTTAATTTGCATAAATTTACATTGAGGTTTCAGCTCATATGTTTCCTCGCAATTGGTTCAGTGCGGATCACTGAGATGCAGTGTTACAGAAGCTGTTTTATGTGTAATAAGTTTCATATTTATCTATATTTCATTTACATCAAATACTTTCTTTCTTTGCCACATATGAACTATCAGGCTTTTGGTCTTGCCACTGAACTTTCGTTAGGTGCCTAAAGAAAAGCTTAAGCAGTATAAATGGTGTTGCATTTAATTTTACATCATCCTTGTTCACCACTGTTACTTATTAGTAAAATTAACATGTTTTATAGTTCTAGAACTGAGGAAGTTGCTCTGATTTTAAACACATGAGCAGGAAAAACAGTAATAAAGTCCTTTAACTAATTCACATCAGTAGTGGTTAAGCTTATTCATTTTTTACTTACAATATTTTCCCTATTTTATTCATATATCTTAGGAAAAAAAAAGTATTAATTGGAACCTGAGGTACCCATATTCATTAAAAGTAGTAATACTATGTCCATACATGAATATGTGTATGTATATTGTAATCATATCTTGACTACAAATCTCCATCTGTGTATGAAATACTATCTTCCATGCTGGCTGTTCTGTGCTACTTCCCTGAGCTGACTGCCCCAGGATGAGTGCAGTAATTCTGTGTACTGCCAGGTTTGGAATGACAACAGGTAAAATGGCATATTGGCAATAGCCATATCGCTGTATTTCACATTGGCAATAGATAAACTGACAGTGCTAAGTCATCCCCTGACCTAATTGAAAATTACATTTTAACTTACATGTTTAGAACTGTACACTCAAAAAAGAATCGTTGTTTCCCCTTAATTTGTTGGCTGTATAGATATGGTGACTTCCTGCACCCCATTTTTCTTAGCTATATCTCATTTTCTCAGCAAGAAACCGAGGAAAAGTTGCATTCCTTTTGCTCTTCTTACCTTTGCCTGGATACAGAAAGGCACAGAAGATATGTGCAGCTCTACTAGACTTTGTAGTTCAAGCAAAGAAAAGAAAAGAAAGAAAAAAATCCATGCCTCCAACCTGTTGGATGTACTATAGGTTTCACATTCACTAAAACAGTCATTATAGATTAGAAAAATTAATGTGATGCCTTTTCCAAAAGAAATATCACTTCAGAAAACATTCCTTTAAAATACAGATATGTATACATTAAGCAAATTATTTACTATCAGCTTTTTTTGATTAAATATTCTTTTGAAGGAAAGACTGTACATAAAACCATTCATACTCTCAGATACAATATTTAACATCATTTTATCAAGAAAAGCTGGACCTCTAAGAGTAAGCTTCCTAGATTATACCACAGAAATTACGCCAGACTTCTTTTGGAATTTGATTAGGTGAAGAGATAAATCATAATCAGTGCTTGTTATCACTGTAGTCTATTTTTATTAACAATAACCTTCCCAACATGAGCAGTAAGCCAGAAATCTGAATTTAAATTAAGTTATTTTTAATCTAATGAAAATACTGTCTTTTAAATCATCATGACTCAACACAGCAGTTTTTCTATTTCTTTTTGGTTTAGACTGAACTCATTCCTTCTCAGAGAACAGTTTCTTGTAACAATGCTTTATTCTGCCAAGTACTCCACGTGATGATGATCATCTGTACAAGATTTATTATTGCTTTCCAACAAATAAAACCAACGGACTGCATTTTTGAATCCAGATGTTTAGTGTTACTCATAAACCACAAAGGCCACAGTACATGTTAAATCTCAATAATTCCTCATTTTGTGGCCTATTACATATTACAACAAACAACCAAGATTTGTTTTAGACCGATTTCCTCTTTATACCCTAATAATAATGAATGAATAATAATGAATAAAACAATAAAAACTCCAACTCATTCAGCTGTTAAAAATGAACCAGATTTGGAATACTAGAATTTGCTGAAAGTCTGTCCTTTCTACAAATACAGAATTGAAAGTTATTAAAAAAAAAAAATCATACCTATTAAATTATAAAGAATTACCTAGCTAATGTAAGTTTAATTAAGCATACACTCCTGACACAATATTTTAATGTTCTACATTGTTTATTCCTGTGTAGAGAGACTTCATTTTAATAAATTGATAGATATTTCTCTTGTCATGAGTTCTGCTAGTCCTTAATTGGAAATCATTTATTATACTTACCAGAAGTTGCAGTTATGAAGGGGAGAACCACCAAGTAACTCACTAATCATAATAATTAAGTAAACACTGGAGCACAGGGTTGTGGGGTTGTTTTTTGGAGGTTTTTTAAGTGCCATTTTTACATGAATTTATTTCTTTAAAATAAAAGCTTCTGGAATTGGTTTAAAATAAGCAATGATAAAATAAAATATTGTGACAAAGATTTTACTCTATTACCCTTTAGAGTACATGTCTCCACAGCTGTTTTCACAAAGAGAAAATAAAGCGTTTTAAGCAACAGAAGCCAAATAACAGATGAATTTCAGGTTTGTATTTATCTAAATAGATCATTCAAGACAATACTCCAAAGACAATACTCCAGACCTCTGAGTATTCTTGTTGCCCTATTCTGCCAGTTTCTTCCAGTTCTACCACCTTGAGACACAGGTGGTACTAGAACGTTGTGTACTCTTAAGGATATCCAGAATTCCTATGGGAACACAATATCTTTGGTTACACTCTCAATTTCTGTTGGATATCTTTTTCTAGTTTGCTTTTCTGACTGCTATTCAGATGTGAATTTATGTTTTTATTATCATAACCTTAAGACTGCTTCCTACACTAAGAAGTCCATTAGCATTTTCCTCTGCGCATCCTTTTGCATTTACCTGCACCATGTTCCTCTGCCATTGCTTTGCTTTGTCACTGGGAAACTTGTAAAGACCTTTGGCAGTTCCTCCCACCTGGCCCTTGGCGATGCTGCGCTGTGGAAGAGTGTGGAAAAGCTCTTGGTTGCATCAGGCTGTCACAAGCATGTTTGCCTATGGACACTATTGTAGAGGTGAATTTGAATTAGATGCTCTATCTGTTTGGGAAAGCATTCCCTGTCTCCTTTTGTAAGGCAGGTTGTCCAGCCACTGCTTTCAGGCACATAGATATTAGATAATATTATTTAAATTTTTTGGATGCTGTCTCTAATTACACAATCTGGTTAGTCATGACTTTATGAGATTTAGAGATTTTATTACTGAGTTACGCTGTCATGGTTTAAACTGGCAGGCAGCCAAATCCCCCGCAGCCGCTCACTCACTCCCCGCCCCCCCAGTGGGACGGGGAGAGAATCGGAAGGGTAAGAGTGAGAAAAACTCGTGAGTTGAGATAAAGACAGTTTAATAAAACAGAAAAGGGAGAATAATAATGATAATGATAAAATATACAAAATAAGTGATGCACAATGCAATTGCTCACCACCCGCGCTGACCGATAACCAGGTAGCGATCAGTACTTCCTGGATCACGCCTACCATTCATATACTGAGCATGACGTCACATGGTATGGAATACCCCATTAGCCAGCTGAGCTGGCTGTCCTGATTATGTTCCCTCCCATCTTGTGTACCTAGCTCAGTCAGTAGGCATGGGAGCTGTCCTTGGACTAGGAGGGTACTTAGCAACAACTGAAAACATCAGTGTGTTATCAACATTCTCCTCATACTAAATCCAAAACACAGCACTAGCAAGAAATTTAACCCCATCCCAGCTGAAACCAGGACATACGCTAAGGCCATGTATGTTGCTAATCAGAAAATGGAATAAAATTAAATTAAGAAAAATAGGAAAGAATTTCAATGTAGGTTTTTTTGATCTTTATCCACTTTAAAAAAAACCAAACCTCTTAAGAAGTTGAGGATACCCTTCACTAATAATGAATATAGAGACTAAAACAATACAAAGAACAAAAAGTACACTATTAATTGCTACATGCAGTATCTGTAGCATTAGCCATGACACCTGCCACTTAATATTAAATAGCCATGTTTAAACATCCAAATACAATGCTTTTTCCTCATAATCAAGCAAGCTATGTGGAAAAAAACTAACACACAACTATCAGCCTTAGAGGAAAAAAAAATTAATATTTCATATTTTTAGACACCTGTGTAGTGGCAAATATTACCATGAAAACATCACCAGTGGACAAAATGTTGTAAGGATTAAGTATTCATGGAAACAAAGAAAATACTAGGAAGAAATATGGCTTGCCGAAGTCAAATGGATCAAGTGTTCTGAATTAGCACATGCTGTTTAAGGGAATGCGCTTAGTTAACTCTTCCTGTACTGATCATCTGGTAACAGGTGGCTGCTCCCAAACAGTTTGTTCTTTGTGTTCAAAATAAATGGTCTACAAACAGCTTGAGTCCTGTATCACCTCATGCCAGAATGAAAAAAATCTACTTTGGTTTTAATTGTTGATCAGGTATGCAAACTAAATAAACAAGCTGAATTTGCTGGCAGTGATATGGCCTTAATTAGTATTTTAGCTAATACTAAAACAGCATACATTTCACTTTTTTTTTTTTTTAATTACAAATGAAAAATCCAAGTTTTAATTAGAAGTGAAAGAAGAAATGGAAAAAGTAACTCTAAAATTGGTATTAAGATTGCCTATACCTTACATATTCAAAGCCCACAGCTTGGTAGGCAGGAAACAGAACTGGTACAGACACAGACCTTGAGAACATGCCATCAACAGACAAACTAGACATGAGGGAAACAGACAATAATACATGCCTGATGGTTCCTACCATGGTCATCGTGCAGCTGCCTCCCCCTCCCCCCCCTCTCCCCTCCCAAGTATTTAAACTATAAATGCAAGAAGAAAAAAGAGACATTTTCAAATATGAAACAAATGAACAAAGCAGAGGGGATCAAGAGAGAAGGAAAAAGATCAGACCTTCAATCGCTGGGTCTTGCTTACACACCCAGGACGTTGTCCATGTGCTTGCTACAAGCAAGCTCTTCAAGAAGAAGAAACAATCTCTGTGCTCTCTCATTTTCTTAGGTACAAGAAGTATGAAGATGCGCATACTGTTTCTACTTTACTTTATACATTTTACTGAGAAAGTAAAATGTCAGATTCACATTAAAATCTGTAAGCAAACGCATTGGATTGCTGAGACGTACAAAGTTTACAAAGGTCTTTTTTCAGTTTTGCTTGGCTGTGTCTGTGTTTAATCAGACTAGATACAAAGCGGCAAATCTATTGGTGCTAGGGACTTGATGTCCATACTACACGTAATTTGGGGTTTTTATTCTGCCATACTTCTGCGATATTCTAATTTAGATAGACATTTTATTTCCATTCTACTGCACTATTCTATTCATCCTGTTGACTGAACGTTGGAGTACATCAGGTATATCCCTGGACCATATCTTTAGTTTCATCCTAAAGAATCCAGTTAAGCACAGCAAGTGAGGATGATTTGAGAAATTCACTGCCAAAATACATTTCTAATCCAGACCGATGTGCACATACAGGGACTATAACTCTGTTAATAAGTAGTGTGGAGCAATAAATGTGATTTGTGTAAGGAAATAGAGAAAAGGACCCATGGATTTCACTTTGGGGATTTTTATTTACTTTGGACTAGCTCTGGTCTGGTTCCCATTAGCAGTTGGCGCACATTACCAGATCCTTGGACATTTTTTCCCAGTCTAGTTTCAGGCAAGAGGAATTTACGTTTTTTTTCCTGAGACTACTCCATGATGGATGTCAAAGCATGGTACGTGGGAACGCTCTGAAAGATTACTTCAAAAGGGCAGTCCTACTCTGAACTAAAATACCAGGTGGATGTGGCCTCATATCATCTGTACTTGTAGCACCTGGCAGCAGCAATCAAACTGTAGTTTAAATTTATTAAAATTTTACATATCTGCATAAAAGAAAGAGCCGTAATAATTATGACAACCTTTGTAAAGGTCTTAAACAATGATAAAACCCCATGAATTTTATAAAACACTAAACCTTCTTCAGGTAATATCTTTCTCAATCCCTTAAAAAGTTTTGATTTAAGGATTTCTTTCTGGTAGTGGAGATACATACAGAAATCATCTTTGTTTTTCACGTCACTTTGAAACTTCAGTTCTCCTCTTTTTTTTTTTGTTTCTTCTTGTTTTGTTTGGGGTGGTTTTGTTTGTTTGTTTTTCCTCAAAATGCATGAAATAAAAATGACTGTAGCCATGCATTTTTTCCAGAGTGATACATTAAAAAAAACCCCCAGAAGCTCCTTTTTGCTCATCTTAGGGTGAAAGCAATTTGGATCATATACACATACACTAATAACATACCTATAGTCCAGTATTTCTGCTCCAGCCTATTTTGCTGGTCATTAGGATTTCAATTTATTTGATATCCTAACATAACACAGTAGTTTTGTTTCACACAGAAAATTCTACTGAGGAAAAGCAATGATAAAAATCACCAGTCACACTACCTGGGTAGTCAGTGCTATTTTTATCTTTAAAACAACAGCTTTTGGTAACATATTCAAATAATTTTAATGGCTATTTCTAACTTCAAAGGAAAGACAGTTCTAATCGTGAGTGCATGTCTCCAGTTTAGCCTATGAACATGAATTCTTTATGGCCCTGCCCAGCCCTCAGGGGGTGAACAGCAAGTTCACATTCAACTCCTTGCAAAAGGGTCAACCAGCACTCAGCTTACATTAAGAAGGAAACCAGCACCCAAAAGAGATCTGCTATTCAAGGCACAACTCAAATCTGCCCCATTCATAAGCTTGTCTTATTAAATAACTCTCTTAATTTAAAAAAATTGAAATGATCAGTTTGATAAATATTGGAGAATGTAAGCTCAGCCTTGTCGTGAAAAGATACCTGGAGCTGAACTTTTATATCAAATACAAAACAATTTTCTTCATTGCTCCCACTCAGTCCATGCCACAAAACATAGATCACTGAATCAAGCCATAAGTTATTTGAAATTCCAGAACACAAATCCAATTAGAGAGAACTATAACTAACATAATTCTTGCATTTATTCACTTCTATGGTAATTATATGAAATTCAGTAAATTTTCATTCAGCAGTACTCCATCTAATACATTTGCAACATGTATTTTTTTTATTTATGAATGTAAGTGCATGGACTCAGTATCTTGGCAATGCTTTCAAAGAAGTCTCCAGAAAAGCATTAACTGCTGAGATTTAATAGAGAACATGATTTATGTTAAGTCCTTTTGATAATTGCTCTGTCTGAATTAAAAGCTCAATTTCCCGTCTTTATTTTGAGAATTACTGGAGTGTTTTATATTGTATTGTTACTTTTTTTTTTTTTCTGAAATTAGAAAAGATGACTGGACCATACCTTTGTTTCTTGTGTATGCTTCATTATATTATAACTGTAGTCCATTTTTAATTTAAATTTGAGGATATATTGTATTTTTCTCTTAATACATTTTCTTCAAGATTACAGCCAAAGTTATGCATTTTAGCATGAAGTTCTTGTCTTGCACATAGAGACTGGATCTAGCATACTGGGGTTAAAGCATGGGTTTGAGAAGATGGGGTCAGATATAAGAAAAAGAGCTGAAAACCAAGATATGTTAATGAAGTACTTTAGGTAAATTAACATAAAGCTGTTTAATGGAAAAGGCAGGAAAGCAGGAGTGCCACTCAGTCTTCCTGTATTGTTCATTTATTTGCTTTTCATTATTACCTTTCTGTCTTGAATATCTTTCAGTCACACACATCTTCTGTAGCTTTAATTACTAGTTTTTATGGCAGGATATTGTATAGGGCAGATCTGCTGCCTTTGCTTGTGAACACAGAAAGTAATAGAAATACACTATTTTTGCTTGTAAAGATCACAGTCTTTGAGCTCTTTCTGTGAGAATTTGAAAGTGTAACTAAACAGATAAACTCCAACCAAGTTTCCCAAATGTGGGATGCTTAAATTTAGCAGAGGAGGCACACAAAGAACTAGCATCTCCTCATGAACTTAAAAAAAAAGTTGGTAGTTTGGTTTATTTGCATGTAAGTGTGAGAGATGTAAGAATTTAATCTTTACTTTAAGGGAAAATATTCAACAAACCACTACCTGTGGAGCTGCTAGACCCTTTGTAGATTGGGTCAAGCTAACCTTGAAATACTGATTAGATAAAATTAATAATGTATTTGCTCCTGTAATCCTAGTTTTTTATACTTTAATATAGGAAAGGCCATCTTCAGTGTTTTTATAGACTCACCAAGAACACGTATTAGCACAGCAGTATGTCTGGTTGCCGCAGAAATACAATTATGTAAATTAGATATGTGTTCCCTGAAGACTGCTAATAGAATGATTGACCTATATACCGTTTAATTTGTTCTCATGCTTTCTCTTTATTGTCTTCCAGCTGCACCAGAAATTAAAACTTGTTAAACTGCATTGCTTCCCAATTATATATCAAAGGTGCTTGTGTCACTTTGTGTCAAAAGCAATTAATAGTTTGCAGACTCCTTATCGCCAGCAATGCATCGAGATTTGGTTGGGGGTTTTTCTGGGTTTTGGTGGGGGGTTTTTTTGGTTTTGTTTTTTTGTTTTTTTTTTGGGGTTTTGGTGGGGGGGTTTTTTGTTTTTGTTTTTTTGTTTTGTTTTAAAACCAAACAACCAGTGCCTCTATAGACCCTGTATATTAAATGCCT
Organism: Fulmarus glacialis; assembly: GCF_000690835.1. Classification (NCBI taxonomy): domain Eukaryota; kingdom Metazoa; phylum Chordata; class Aves; order Procellariiformes; family Procellariidae; genus Fulmarus; species Fulmarus glacialis. Next base: position 50,719 of record NW_009219883.1, read on the forward strand.
TGGTAAATATCTCTATTTATAGTTGCTGCTGCTGCTCCTGTTAATAATAACCCAAGTAAAATTGTTTTTAGAGATATGCCAAGGAACGGGTAATAAGTTAAAAGGAGGAATCTTTCTTTAAAAAAAAAAAAAAGGAAGGAAAGTTTGCAACTATTTAATGAATGAGCTGGGAGCTGGACAGTTGTTTTTATTTAAGAACCAGATTTCAATAAACATTCTTTGTTAATGCATTGGGGGTGCTATAACATTATTTATTCAGTGTATTGTCCTGAATCAAAGTCCAAGTAGGGTAAGAAAAAATTTTCAGTAGATGTCAGTGGGGCATTGGTTAAGCCCTCACTAATTGTGAACAAGTCTTATTTTGCTACACCTTAGCAATTTGTTAAAACCAAGTTTTTTCGGTTCGTCCCAATAAACATTTGCAGACACATAAAATGCAAGCGCTAAATGAAATACTAAATTAAACACACATTTAACTCTAGTTCCTAGCCAGAAAACAGAGTTGCCTTTAAAACAGGTCAAATTACTCGTCAGCAGTGGGGGTGTGCATATCCAGGGAAGAGGTGAGGTTCTTTAGGGTATTGGTATAGGTTTCAACCGGAGTTTCTGTCACTCTTAAGTGATAGAGCAAAGCTTCTTCTAAAGGACAGAATGCTTTTAGTTTGTCTCAGAAAAGTACAACAAAAAAAAATTTCCACAAAGCCAGCAGTACTATGAAGATTGTACTACTAAGCGCAATCAGTATCTGATGGCTTTTTGATGTGCTTTGCACCACCTCCCAGAAGACTGGGGACAGAGAAGGATTACTTACTGAAATAAGCTCAGTGCTAAGCATGCACTAGTTAGGGTTGCGAGTAATCAGACATGTTTATTCTGCTTGCAACCATAGACTCACCAAGAAGAGACAACAGAGAAAGCAGAAATGCTATGCAAAGGTATTGCAATTTTTCTGTTAATTTTTCTTAGCATTAAATAACAAATTCTGGATAAAAATGGACAGAACAACTTGACTGTGCAAAGTTGATAAGGTATATATAAAACATATGACAATGTAAGGAGAGCAGAAGTGTACTTCTTTTACTTGTCATTTCCCATGTCCGTAGCAGCACTATTTAGGACCACATGTCTCGAGAGGGCTCTCAAACCACATTTAGCCCTTCAGAATCCTAAATAAGGCTTCAAAAAGTTGCGTGAATTACACTTATCTTTTTAGGTTGAACAGGTCAAGAAACCAAAGCAGCAAAGTAGGTGCAAAATTCGCTTGCAGTCTGGGGAGCTACAACAAACGACACCCAATTAGTTTTCAAAAGGTGTTTGCACTTTGACGTTTTAAATCTGCTGTCACTTAAATTAGTGCCTAAGATCAATTGTCAGTTTCTGGCCCACACTTTGTGGGATTATTTGCTGAAAGTATTTTTCAACCAGTTTTACTTTTGTTTGTTTATAGTAAATTTGCTTTTCTTAAGCTGTAAATATTTGCTGGGGAACAAAGCAAAAAGTGAAAAGGACATGTAAATGCTTATACTAAGCTGTAACATTCAGCATACATCGGAAGGTGAAGAAACATGGCACTGAGGTCTGACAGCAAAGCAAATTGTTACACTACAATGACAATATTCAAGTTAGATAATTACAAAAGTTTTCCAAGGACATCTACTTGTTGGGTTTTTTTCCAAGCTATATTTTTTAATGCAACTCTGAGAGTCTTTTCTCTGCATCAGGCAATATAACAAACACAGCAGAGCCTCTGGAGCCTACAGGGAAACTCAATGTGCATGTAATAAGAAATGGAAGCGTTTCACCTTGATTGAGCTATGTTTTGCTGTAGATAGTCTTTAATTGACTATGGCAAGTTTCTCCCCAATTGCAAATGCTTTGATTCATGTTTCAAAGCTGTTGTTCCAGGTGGGCTTTGTGATCTCTCACTGAAGTTTATTGAGAGTCTTAGCTGAGGTCTTTTATTTATTTAAATCACATTATTCTCTTCCTAAAAACAATTATGGTTAGAAGTAGAGAGAGTAAATAAGGCTTCCACAGCCAGGACAGGGCTGGTGCAGAAAAAATAATATATCTCATGATCTCAGAAGAGTAGAGTCAGATGCAGGTTCTGAACAAAATACCTTTTTTGGGGGTGTTTTTTATTGTTTCCATGTTCATATTTGGACTAAACTTGTGTTTTATTACACAGCTATGACACTGATTGTTAAATCTTAGTAAATATGAGTAATATGGGGTCAGGCTCATGACCTGACACATCTTGCTTTTCATTCTGTCGTTTGTTTACAGTTTTAAAACTAGACGTTAGGCTGAATGCCAAGACTCAATCTTTCTATTTCCATGAAACAAAATAGTTTTTACTTTGCAGATTAACTCAACTACTTGGATTCAGTCATAATTGCCTACTTTCAGGAATATAGAAATACAATCAAGGAGAAAATACCAAGGTTCCCCCTCCACCCCTGCAATATCTACGGACATATTAGGTATTACCCAGTCAGCTTCCTGTAATTTATTTTCCATAGGTAAATAGAAAGACTCTCCAGTTTCTTTCAGATCAAGGATAGACATTCCTTCGATTAAAATTTTACATTTAAATGCAGAAATTTAAAATTTGGTAAATGGTGTATAACTGAGACTTACTTGTTAGATAAGGTATCTTCCTATTCAGCCTGTGCTCTATGATCTGTCTCAATTATTTAACAGATTCTGAAGATTCAATTGACATTGATTTAATTTGTAAACATTTCCCAACACCTGCATATCCTACTGGCCATTCTGTATGTTTCACATTCAGGAAAAAAAATTAAGTTATTTCAAAAGTGAATCACATTTGATACTGCAAGAGAAACTTGAGAGGTCTGAGAGTTATAAAGTATACTGTCACAACTATAAGGTAAATAAAACATCATACATTAAGCAAACTGTTTCATATGTCTTCAGTATGTGTGGCAGAGAATCTGTTGTGAAGCAGTATTTTTCTTCCATTTGAAATTCTAGTTTCTCTATCCTATCTGATTGTACTTTTTATCTGTGTGTTTACTACAACAAAACAATGAACAGTTCAAACATAGGACATAGTTGATACAGAGGTATATTTCCTCTTGTTCTGAAATATTTAATGAAATGCAGCAGGTCTACAAAAAGAGAAGTATGCAAAATAGGTAAAGGAGATTTAACTTCAGAGGTCAGTGACAGATATCCACATGGCTATCTTAAACTATTATCTTTAGGTACTTCAGAAAGATCCTAATGTCTTAACCTTGCAGCCTTGTCAATGGAGAGATGAGCTTCTCTGCTGGACACCTATGTTCAGGGCACCTACTTCAATTTACCCTCTAGAAGAGGTTACAGCTTTATCTCATCTGAACCCCCTACAGAACTATGACATTTCATTCTCTCTCTCAAATGTATGTTGAAAAACATTCTTGATATGAACTCCTAGCTCAGACTAAAAAGTATTCGTATTGGGAGAGAAGCATTTCAGACATTGAAATTGTGAACAGAGATAAACAGAGGAAAATGTCAGAGGTATCTGAAAGAAAAATCATTTGACAAGATAGAGTCATTAACTCTTCATTCTTCTTCAATAAAATGATTTTCTGTCCTGTTTTTCAGGCATTCACATCTCTCAATCTGGCAAAGATGTAGTTTTCAAATATTGGCACATATTCAGGTTTTTTTTTTGCCCCCCCCCCAAGAAACTTTAAGCACTGACAGGAATGCAGCTGTTAACTCATCAGCTGTGTCTCAGACATCCTGAGACCCCTGGCAGAAAAAGTATGTTTATATTAACATGTTCTGAACAGGTCAACGACATGTTACCAACAGGCTGACAGAAGCAAATACTACAGGCATTTCTGCAAGTGGTGATCTACATGTAGAGATTTTTAACAGAAATATCAGAGCTGGTGTGAATGAAGCATGAGTGGAAATTCATGTTTAAGCACCAGGAGAAAACAGCAGATTAAGGAGTTATAAGAACAGCTAGTAATAATAATGAAGGACACTGCTCTTAGGACACCACTTCCATGACACCATTCTCAGAAATAACACTGAAGATGTTTCTATGTCACAGCCTGTGACAACACCACCAGAATGGAAGGCGCAGGAGGGCGTCAAAAAGGCTCCTCAACTGGAAAACAGATGATGGATGTATCATCCAAGCACCTATTCAAACAAGGGAAAACCAGACAGTGTGTAGCAGCCTGCCTTAAGGTTCATGGAAGGTGTAAGCAAGCTTCAGAGGCAAAGGACCACCCACCACAACTGGCGACTCCAGTGGGATATAAACAATCTGTCCAAAGATTAGTTTGTTGTTGCTAGTGAAGGGGAACTGAAAAGACACAGGCAGTGCTTGCGAGCTGGTATCCCTTGTCCACTGTGTTGAGAACAAATTATCTTTGCTAGACTATTCATATGCATATACCACCCTGGCGCTTGTGGGTTCATACATGTAAGAGTGGATAAAATCAACTTGCCTAAAGATTTTGTATAAGATCACCCTCCCCTTTCATAAGATCTTGCATTTAATTTATTACAGTAATTTCCCTGCAGAGGTGTTCAAAACATGTTTATTTTTGCAGTATTTTCTCAATTCCTAAGCACACCATAGCAATTGAGAATTATGAGTGGCAATACTTGTGAAAAGTGAAATTTAGGCCAAATAGTTAAATTTATTAACTGTGATGTCATATAGTGTAGCTACATAATTGCGTGAATTGTCAATGTGTCATTCAGGCCATACTCTTTGCTACAGTATAAGTCTTCTTAAGAAAAAGAATCAATCCCACATGATTCATGCAACTCATACTTAAAGTTTTGAATATTCATAACAATCCCCACAATCTGTAGGCAAAATATATCCATAATAATTCACAAATCATTTAAAATAATTAGTACGTTGGAGGATTTTCATTCTGTGATCAATAATTGAACAGTTAAAGGGGTAAAAATCTGTCAAATGAATTATTCATGGTAAGTGTCTCACCCACTGCAAGCACAAACTTCAAAGAACACAGTCACATTCCATTCCTTCAGAAAAGTAACAGTGGATTAACAGCACTAGTGTTTTCAGATCCCACAAGAAGGAGCTCGTATTTAGTATGTTGTGGGAATCATATGGGAAGTAATATATGGTTCAGCATAAGCCACGTAAGCCAGGGTTAAATTGGCAATAGCAACTTTATCAATAAACCTGATTTTGATAGCTTCAGTGCTAATATTCTACATTTCCACCAATATAATTAAATCAGAGTCAAATCTAATAATCCCACTTAACAGCAGGCATGGATAATGCTACACAGTCACTCAATACTCAAACACACAACATACAAACAGTCCACAAGATACAGACCAGAGTCTGATGCTCACTTCTAAAGGGGGAAAAAAAAAACAACAAACATTTTTTAGTTCTTTGGCAAGCAGTATAAAATGTGATGGCTTCAGATAACAGAATTAAGGCTATTTTCAGTAACAGACACTCTCTCTCCTTCTTTTTTCAAAGGATCTTTTTGCTATAGAGATGTAGCAGAGTTTTTGATCATTGCTTTTAAATCAATGAACTGTTTTATGATATTTTTTTCTTCTTCTTTTTTTCCTCTTCCAAGTATCTTCTTAAGTATCATTATCTACTGATTAGATAAAGAGTACAGAAGTCTGGAACCCTATGCTGTGGGCTCCAGATTTTTTTTAAATTGATCTTAACAATAGTTGCAAATATCACCATTTATCAACTTAAAATTACATTTCAAAATAATATTATTAATAGAAAAAATAACTTGTCAATGAAGATTAATAGAATACCATTAGAAGACACATATTTTCTAACTTTATTAAATCAGTCTCCTAGGAGCAAATTGCGTTAGAAGTTCATCTCACTGAATATTCCTGTGCATGTGTTGAAGATTTTTTTTTTATTAGCTCAATATATTAAAGCTACAGTAATATGCAAGAATTACTATCCTGATTTCTTATCACAAGTGGTACAGAGCACTCAAGCACTACTCTTTAAAGAGTGCTTTGCTAAGAAATATCTTATTCATGGTTTAGAGAAGAGGAAAGATTATTACAATTTCTAAGCTGCTAAATTCATTTTAGAAAAGAAACAATACAGAACAGGAAGCAGAAATGAAAAATATGGAAGACCTGTACGGTATAGCACAAGCTACAAATAATTCATTACACCTCTGAAACCAGAGAAGTTTCCCCTCACCTCACCTTCGTCTAGTCACTCTGATGAGTAGGAGATAGAAGAAAATGATGGATCTTCTCATCCTTACTATTTTCTATTTCATAGTCTGGAACTAAAAGATGAAAATCTCATGTGATGAGATTTTAATGTCATGAAATATGAGAGACAGTTAAGATAGGAATCCTGATCTTCTGAGTACCTGAAAACAGTAAAGTACAGCACTATTCTCCAAAGCTTACTGTAATTTAAGATTTTCAAATGCTTGTACATAATTTGCACCTATATTTCTGTTTTGGAGGAAATAGGGCTTACTCTTAGTTTAATAAATTCACTTACAGGGTAAAAGGAAGCACGAGGAACAGAAGTTTTAACAGAGTATTGGGAATAGCTGCTTACAGCAGTATAGCTAAAATAAAAACACTGTGAGGTGGTGAAATGCAGACTACTTTCTCCGGGCTTAACCAATACTTAAGAGTTGGCATCTGTGACAAATTGGTTCTGGATTATTAGTCAGACTTCGGGCTATCATTGAGGCATCAATCTCTCATTCCATGGCATCTGCTCATTCACTAACCTGTGTAGCTTTGTGTCAGATAGTCAATTTTTGTCCAAGGATTTGATAGATGTTAATGCGATTGTTTCAGCTACCATCCTTTTGTTCTAGTGATGATGGTTCAAGCTTTACTTATTGAATCTTTTAAGACTGAAGCGTGATTGGATAATAAGACATAAGTTTTGAACTCATCTCCCCCTCTCTTCTGCCAAAGAACAGAATTCCCTGCTTAAGATATATTCAGTTACTTTGGGTTTTTTTCCCCAAATTGCAACTTTTCCCTATGCCAAGCTGGAACATTCCAGCATTGACAGATGTTGCTCTGGGCTACAGAAGGAAGGCATCTCAATTCCATAACAGCAATATAGTGTCTGTATCAAGATTAGAAGTAGGCTTTTACTAATCTCTCAATATTAGTGAAAAAAAGATTTATCTTTATCTTCATATTTATAGAATGGTAGGTTCTAAACACACAGTCTTAATCAGAGTGGGTTGGGAAAAAAGAGGTAAGCAAAGCACCTCTATCAAGCAACTTACAATAGACGGGGATGGGGGGTGGAGTGGAGAGGGGGAGGAGGAGGGGCAGGAAGAAAAATACATAAAAGTCTCAAACAAAAACTCACTTGGGAAGGCAATTCTTGACAGATTGATAGCTCTGTGAAATACGAGTATGCTGGACAGTCAGGCCATGTTCTTACACCCTGCCCTTTGGTAAAGACTGAAAGGACTATTCAAAGCTAGTTGCACCCTTCATCTGATCCAGTATAACCATACTTATATTCTCTCTCCATGCCTTTGGAAAACTCTTTTCCCGTTAGCTAATTATGAATTACTTAATAAATTTAATTCCCTGTATTTGGTACCTGATGGTTGGATTGCTTGTTTGATTCTTATGCGACTGAAAGTGGATGCTAACCTGACTTGCTTACCCTAAGGCTCCAGATAAAACCTTAGCAAGTGTTTAAGCAGAGCTATTCTTTACTTAAGTAGGTAGTATGAGAAAGTGTTCTTAGTGTTTCTGTTGAAGTATCTGATGTAATTTAATAACTGTTATAAAACCTACAAATACCACGGCTGAACAAACTCTAATCATTTCTGTAATGACATTTATTCATTTGGGTCTATAAAATTCAGCACCCCTAAAATTAAGACACCTGAGCCAACTTAAAAGAAAAACAACCCAAAAAAGCTTCTGTATGGCAGTTGTAACTAAACGCTTGCTAACAGCAAGGACAGCTGTATGGCAAATCTTCTGTACTATGAACTCCAAGAAATTTTCCATGCTAATAATCCTTGGAGTCAAAACTATTTTTACTCTAAAAGATGATGGTATCCAAGGATACAAAAGTTGAATGGTACTACCATCGACTTCTTGCCAGTCCTGGTTGCTAGCTTCCCAAATCTGTTGTCTTATAGACATACAAAGGATTTTATAATCACAGTCCTGTAGCACAATAATGTAACACAAAAAAAAGAAAATTTGGATATTTGTTTTCAGTGTATATGTATTGTACCATTGATCTCAAAAAAACCCACCAAACCCAATTCCTAAAGGAGACATGTCTCCTATACATTATAGAATCATAGAACCATAGAATCATTAAGGTTGGAAAAGACCTCTAAGATCATCAAGAAGCATCTTACATGTTGGGTTTCTTTGGTGTCATAGTTTGGTGCCATGGGATTTTTAGGGTGTGTGGCATGAAATACCCCACAGACTACTACAGTACACAGAAGTTAGTTGTCCCTCCAACAGGAGAGGATTAGGAGTAAAAGTATCTGGACATAGAAGTGTCCAAGAAAAAGTACCTTTGGGTAAATGATATAATTCCCGACTATGCCCAATTTCTCCTCCCATAGTCAGAAAAGAGACATATTGTTTTATTGACTTAATATTCAGGTTTTTCTTCTGACAACAGATGCGTAACTGTTTTGAATTTTTGTTTGTAGAAAACTGCTCCCACACCATTTCCTTCTTCCTGAGATCAGATTGGGAAGCTTTAAGCTACCATGCCCAGCTAAGCTAGCAGAGCCACTACCCGATTCTGCACTGAGCAGAGACTCCCAAAATGCAGAGAAACAGGAATAGCATCTCCTATGCACGGTGTTATCAAAGAGCTACTGGCTCAAAGTAGAACCCTAATGTACTGGGATTAAGGATGAGTTGAGCTGGAAGCAGTCAAAAATATGGACTTACTATCATACACTGGAAGCCAAGTATCAGAACCTTACTTCATTTGGGCCACTGGCAAATAAATTAAAATAACATCAGAAACTGTGGATTCATGTTCTTGTCGCAGTGCAGGGATTAGTACAAACGTCAATCAGTCCATAATTTGTCTTTTATATCAAGAATAGTGCAGAGATTCACAAATCATTTATTGTCAAACAGAAGAAAATGATGACCCTGAGATGAGTCCAGGCATTAAAAAACAAAACCAAAACCCTAACCCCCACACCCATGCTTAATAACTAGTTAAAAGATGTATATAACTCCTCTGTTAAAAGAGCAGGGTGAAGGCAACTGACCTCAGAAGCTGAGAGTAAGACTATACATATGGAATTTAATCAACAATTGTAGCTACTGCATGTGTTTGGTGATGGAGTGTAAGGCTTATGGATCTCACCTTAAAGTCTCCTGGTCTGAAAGGCGCCTGTGATCCAGCACACTGCCTGCTGACAATGCTTTTAGATTTATTTTATTAAATATTGCATTATCTTAACTTGGACAATTATAGTAAGAAGGATAATAGAAGTTTTGGAAATGTTTTATTTATAATGGAATAGATTTTACATGTTTTTACTTGGGTTACCCTAACCGTAACATCATTTTTCTTCTTAAACCATATTCTTATATTTCCCATTCTTTTCCATTATCACCCAGTGAAGTAATTTCTGGTTTTAACTATAGATACCAGTTTACAGCTATTTGATTGAATGACTAACCAAGCATTAATGCCCATTGTTTATTGGCAACAATTTGCCAACAATATGCATTACCATATCAGATAAATTCTATATTAATACAAGATTGTTTAATCATACCTGATCCCCTTTTAAAAACACCGGCTCTAAACCAATCATTTTTTATATCAGTATTGTAAATAATAACTAATTTTAATGATCATATTCAGCATTGTGAAATCCAAATAAAAAATACATAGTGCAAAAAGAAACCTCACCAAAGATTAGGTTTGAACAGTTAGATAAACTGTATCTGATGGAATTCTTTTCTAAAACCTAAAAATTGATCTTATATTTTTAAGGAGATGAGACATATTTCATATAATTCGGTGTTCACTGTGAAACTCTAACACATGGAATTTTTTTAGTATTCAAAATATCTCAAATAGGGTTACGTGCCTCCTGTGGAAGTGTGTGGTGCAAAACTGTAGTTCTATGAGAAAACTAGTATCTGTTTGGTGCTATGGTTTCTCTAATTAGTATTGCTGTTAATACATATCTGTCAAACATAGTATGGACCAACTAAACCTAATTAGCTGTTTAAACTCATTTATGTGCCACATTTAATCTTGTGCTTGTCACATTTAAATTTGTTTAAACCTTAATAATATTCAAGATCATGCACTTGTATTAAAGGCAACATGTGTTTGAGCCATAATGAATTGCTGATATTAAAATATTCATTATGGCTCAGACAACTTTTTTTCTTTATTTATCTAGGTGAGTCATTTATCTTTCCTATAAGATTTATGAGGTGGTTTTACTCAAACCAGTGAAAACCAAAATCTAATAATTTGTTTTGCATTTCTTATGTTGTTAATTCAGCTATATTCCTGATCACTAAGCCTGTATAATTTAAATATAGAACAGGAATCCAGCTGAAAACAAGTGCTTAACTTAATAAAAATATTTCATTTCTATTTCACATAAAGCATATGTATTAGCTTTATTGCATTCAAAGATTCTAAAATATCTGGGATAAAACTTACTGGAGTTTCTTAACTTCTTTATAAATATTTTGCTAAGGATCTGTAAGAGATATGGAGCTACTTTAGCTGTCAATATCAAGATGCAATAATTTCCTTTGATAAATAGAGACGTTAAGAAATGCCGTCATTTAACCTATGCATCTTTGAGTACACATTCTGAAAAGTGGCAGCATATGTTCACTATTCTGACATGTCCTACCAGTCCATTTTAGGCATTGGTAATGTAATAAATACATGTTATTAGGAAGCAATAGAAAGTTATACCAAAAATAGAGCAGTAAAATACTTGCATTAAAGTTTTATACATAAAGAAGATGTAGGCGTTCCCACAGAAGGGCAATTAAGCAATTAATTTTTAAGGCTCCTTAATGCTTTTGTCAAACAAAGCTGGCTACAGAAAACAGTAACTAGGGCCTTCACAGAGCTTTGTGTAGGAAACTAATAATAAGCTGTGACAGACATATCTAACTCAATATCTGACACAAGAATCAGGCTAGTGGATCTTCAGAGGCTTAGATCAGATCCCGAGAATAATTTCTGCACATAACGTCATTGATACATCCAAATGCTTTTGAGGATCTGAGCCTTAAGCTAGATTCATGCAAGGTTTTGGCATACTGACAAATGCCAAACTTCACTTCATGATGCCACATTGCAAAATGCGTTTACGTGAAATGCAATCACACTCCTAAGACTTGTCCTAGTAATACCTGCTATAGTATTTTAAAATCATTAGTTAAAATAAAATATTCTCAACTAAAGTGTTTTAAAAAAAAAAGACACTAACTTTACACAGTGGATCTGATCTATATACCTTGGATAAGCATATACTGATTCAACAGTTATCAGCACCCAGAATCAAAATATAGCCAACGTATTTTTCGTATATTAATATGAAGGGGAAAAAAATAACCCTTATCTTGGAAAGAGTAACAGTTTTCAAGTGCAACAGTTTTAATGTATACACTGTAATAACCTTGTACAATAGTGCTAATAACAGGAAATAATGCTAATATACTGTAAAAGGCTATTTCCTGTTTTCCTAGACAGCTCCTAAATAAATATACAGCTGCAAAAATTTCAAGCTCCAAACAATAAATACCATTAGCACCTTGTGGGGAACTGTGCAAACAGAAATAAATTCTAGATAAATACTTTTGTTTATCCACCAGCCTTACTATCTTCTGTCATCTGTCACATAAAACCATTAAAAGACATAAGTGGCTATCTAAAAGGGAATCTTTTTCTCCTTTTCTGATTAGGTAATATTATTGTACATAATTCTGGATGAGGCTATCTACAGGAAGGAAGTCAATTAATATTTATGTCCTACACAGGGGCATGTATATAAATATTTGAGTACATACAAGGAGTGGTGAGAAAGTAGTAGTATTGCACTAATTGAAATCAATTGATAGAGATTTTTGCCTTAATGAAATTATTTCATGTATCCTACTTCAAGACCTTCAAGGGAAGAAAAATAATATGAAATTCAAAGATAGGCAAAGAATATCTACTCACAGGAAATGAGAGATGCATGCAGTAAGATTTCCTCCAATAAGCTAAGAATACGTATTCAAAATGAAAAATCAGAGAATATTTCTATCTTGGCATGATATTATTAATATTTGTTTTTATTGATAGCAAGGCCAGGTTTTTTCATGTTTAATAAATCTTTTAATTTTATTTAGTTGAAATATTATTTTTCTCTTCAGTTCTCTCTGACCTGAACGGGAATTTGCGACAAAAATTGTCCCCACAAATCCGCTAAAATCCTAGACTAAGTTTTCCTGATACATCTAATATTGTGAATTTGAACAACAGAAAAATCACACTCCATGTTATGACAAAAGCCTAATTTTAGCTTTAGACACTACTAAACTTCCGTCGGGGAGGAAGACACTTACTTCCATGTCTGTGTTAACTACTTTGGTTTTTTCCTCTCCTTTTCATTATCTGCCCTGATTAAAAAGGTTGATTCTTATTCTACGTTTGGTATACAGAGAATAAATTCATAATTGGCCTTGTCAATTCTTTGTAAGTGGCAAGTTGCAAGTCCTTTTGCACTGCTTTGCTGTTCAGACTAAGGTAGCCCAATTTATTCAGGTTATCAAATTTTCTAAGCTGTTACCCCTCTGGCAGCTATCACTCTCCATCAGAATTATAGGCCTAAACCAGCACCTTATTATTTCTATATCTTTAGACAGCTGTCCTGTTGATACGGTTGTGAATGAGATTCATTCCTCGCAACAGAAACCCAGTGTTGATTCATTAAACTTTATAGTCCTGTAGTCAGCAACAGGAAACAGAGGTAGTCCCCATTTTATTTTAACCTGGATTGACTAGCTCAGCTCATGCCTCTCTTCACTGAACAGAATGAAAATCTGAGGTGAATAGCTTTTCTAGATTTGTGCCCAATTTAAATGCTTAGAGGTAGATAAGACGAAGGCTTTAAGCACGGTTTTAAATACAGTCTGTACTAAATATATCAAGACACTTCTCCATTTTGCTTTTAAGATTGTTATATACTAACCTGGATTGACTAGCTCAGCTCATGCCTCTCTTCACTGAACAGAATGAAAATCTGAGGTGAATAGCTTTTCTAGATTTGTGCCCAATTTAAATGCTTAGAGGTAGATAAGACGAAGGCTTTAAGCACGGTTTTAAATACAGTCTGTACTAAATATATCAAGACACTTCTCCATTTTGCTTTTAAGATTGTTATATACACTGTTTAAAAGTCTGATTAAAATACAAAATAAAGCAATTGGAAAGTTTATATTATGTCACATGCTTTCAAGTCTCCTCTTTTTAGTAAGGAACTGGCTATGTAACAATCATAACATAACATTTTTCATAAATGTTTTTCTGAGTTTAAGTCCATTCACACATCTGCCTTCTGCCAGTTAAACCATAAAACTTGTATACTGAGTGTAAAAAGCCATAATTATGCTATATTTAGAGCATAAAAAGTTATAAAATAGTCTGTTTCCCCCACATGTAGTGAGCTCATACCCACTGGTGCTGAGTGGGATACTTGGTTGGTTTCACCTATAGAAATATATTGGAGAAAGCAACTACAATGGTACCACATGACTTGTGTTTACAGTTAGTGTGGCTGCTCCAAGGAGAATGCAGTTTTTTCAGCTTATGTGTGGTGCAATGACTAACAGGCCAAAGAAGTGTTCCAGAAATACAACAAGTTGGAAAACGAAGCAGAAACTAAAAAAAAAAAAGAGAGCAAGTAGTCACAAATATGAGCGAAAGAAGCAAACAAGGGTATATAATTTCTTTGTACCCATACTAACCATGACACTGTATAAGCTCCCTGTTTTAAATCAGATAAAACAGGCTTTTAGTGCACTCTCTCTATAAAATAGCTTGCTGCATTTTTTATAAATTATATGTTCTTTCTCAAGTATTACTTATAAATCAAGTAGCAGAAACCTAATCAGAAGAGTTGTGACGATCACATGTCATTTTGTCATCTATGCCTTCTTGAACAGAGGGCTGGAAATGCTAACCCATCTCCTAAAACATGCGATTGCAGTAATGCAGTTTTGAAAGTCATATGAATATTGCATCTTACATTTATCTTATCTGCGCAGACCAGTGGCATGATGATGCGATGCATATGGAACAAAGAAACAGCATAGTAAATCTGCATAGCAATGTTCTATTCCCACATTTACGCTTCTAAAATTACCACAAAATAAAATAGCATGAGCATTAGAATACACCATGCTTCTTAGACAATTTCATCATAATTTGTCATTCATTCTGAGATATTCATTTGTCTAAAAGCAATTAAAGCTTAATTGCTGCATAACCTGAATAATTTAGAAATGCAAATTAGGATAGCAGGCAAGCAAGTATGTGTTCATTAATTTCTTTGTTATCACCATCTGTTTAATTAAAAAAATGAGTTTTACTGAATGACAGCTTGCTAACTATATAAACGTTTTCCTTAATTGAAAATGTCTTTTGCAATTGAGGTCAGCATCTGACAAAAATTGTTTGAGCTTGTGCAAAAACATTTTATCTAAACGAATTGTAGTATTTTTAAATTCACATTAGAAAACATTGCCAACATATGCAATGTAATTCAAGAAATGACATCTTCACTTCTTAATGCAAAGTCATAATTTTAGAAAAAATCATTGCTTTGGAAAAGTGATGGTTATTACAGTTGATTTGTCTTTTCTCGTGACAAGTATATGCAATTTATCATCTTTTTTATAGATTATTTTGAAAACTTTTATAAAATCCGTACTCAAAATGTGAGTACCTCTGGTGAAAAAGAATCATCTTAAGAAAAAAGGAATGCTTGAAAATACAGATTATATGTTGTGGTCTTTGTATTAGGGAACGAATGTAGTTTTTCAAGTAGAATCTTCTTTATAAAGAAGCTAATTCTTTACAGAAATACACAACTCTTCGTACCCGACTCCCTTTATTCATTCAGGGAAAATAAAAAAAAAAAAACAAAAAAACACCAAAGCCAAAACCATTCTACTACATTAATGCACTTTTCAATGTCCTATGAATACTGGATCGTACATTTACCTTGCCTATTTAGACCAACTCAAAACTGTATACTTGAGAGACAGATCTATAAATAAATAATTAAGATGCCTGCAAGCCCACTATGTTTCAACTAAGATTTAAGCTAACAGTACCATACTTTCTAAGAGCTCAGTAAACTAATTATCTAAGACTGAAATCCCGGAGAAGTGAAGAAGGGCAATGTTATACTACTGTACTATAAACTCGACAATTATTCACCTTATGTTGTTTACACAATTAATTATATTACTGTGTTATAATTTAAGTTATACTTGGCTTTTACTTTCTCTTCCTACATTTAAAAGAAACTTTATATTATGGCCTCTGCATCAGTAGAAACATATTTACAGAGTGCAGCAAGAGGCCTTTCTCAATTGAAGGCAACAGTGGTTACAGCTGTAGGTGGTGATAAAGATGACAAAGCTTCAGTGATTTACACTGAAAAAAAATCCCCAAGAACGCACTTTCTCTCATGCTACTACTTGCTGTATCCCCTTTTGTAGTAAATTACTGGGGTAACTGTGAGCTATATATTGCCTTTTTAATATTTTATTACTGGACTAAACAAAAAAAACCCTTAAAATAATGCAAGGTCAGGGCTGTATCCTCCCCCCCCCCCCAAAAGTTAACTAACCAATCTCACTGGGTAACAACATAAGAATACAAAATTAGGGCTAGACTGCACGGTCAGTCATGGGATTTGGCAATTGCCTTGCGTGTAGTCTCTCTATACTCAAGTACATGATCTTTAGATTTTCTAAGAAGTGTTGTATAAACATCATCTGACATTCGCAGGCTCTTCCTAACATATGGAAACAAACATTATGATTCTCACTGAAGACTTTGGGTAACACACAAAGAATAAGCAACTTTTCCACAACAGAAGAATCCAAAGGCAATGCATACTAAGAACCCCAAACCTGTACGTGGGCTGTATCAGTTAGAGACACAAACTTTCATGGTGACTCAGTTGCACATTGTGATTGTGGGCAGATCCATAGTTTTATCAAACAAGCAAATGCCTTATGAACCAAAAAAATTCCTGGTAAATAACTGCAAGACATTTTATTTTCTTACAATTTTGGAGCCCTTCTCAAAATGTGAGTGTGGAAATCTTTATGAATATGTTCTCGTGGAATTACAGTGAAACCACATGGAAGATTTAGCAGGTAACACAACACAAATACCTATGCAGGAAATACAGGAGGGTGAAAAATAGTGGAGAAAAGCAGCAAATAATCCTACTGAATAGGATTTGGGGAAAATTCATTGTTTTCCCTGGTTCTATACAAGAGCGGTACTGAGCACCTGATATCTATTTGGAAAACTAAGATTCGCCCCTCCCCGGTCACAATGATATATTAAAGATAGGTAAGTAAGGATGATGAAACACTTTGGCGCTATAATTATATTATAAAAATAATTTCCACAGAAACAGATAATGAAATATAGGAAAGCATAGTTTAAAAATATAAACCAGAGATGCTGGTTTGATTCTAAACCAGACACTTCTAATTTGTAATGAAAGATTAAAAATCAACAGCTGTTATAAATCTGTTATACCACAGTATGTGACAATATTAAAGCTGCATTAAATATTTGTAAATAACCAATAGGAACATAATACACCTTAACAGAAGAACATATTTTAAATCATCCACATTTGTTTGTCCAGCATACCTGACCATTAGGTGGCATCGTTTGAGTTTTTCATTCCTCCTGTACCAGCCAGTATCAGGAATATATTCACGGGCCATGACACAAAATCATCAGATATCTCAGCAGTATAAAAGGCTATGTAAACATAATAGTTTCACCTTGAATAACTTCTACTATCCCTCAGCCCCCACTTCCATGCAAGATCTGTGGCAATATACATAAATACCTTTAAAAAAAACAAACAGACGAACAACAAAACCAAACCACAAGTTAAAAGTTCTTATCAGCATTGGTTTATCAAAGTTGCACACTCCCGATGTTTAGAAGTGTTCATTTGTAAGTACCATGTTTACGTTTTTAGGATCAGTTTGGCTAGATATTTTTCATCCTTTCACTAGATGGCAATATTGCATTACATTCCAGTATATAAGTAACGTTTAAATACATAAGGCACAAAGAAAACCAAGTAAACTATATTAGTGCATTGAAAAAAATTAAAGGATAATTTAATTAAAAATTAACTTCAATATCTTGTATTTCTACAGATTTTCTACTAAGAATATCACTTCATTTTTCTCTTTGATAAACCATGCCCCAGTTCTTTGACTGTATAGTGAGATTCTGCTTTTTTATTTCCCTGAAAATGATATCAACTCTACCTTTACTAGTTCCCATTGAGAAGATTGTCAATTCTTATTTCTATATACATGATAGCTAAAGGGAAACCGAAGTCGAAGTGAAAAAACATCAAATGTTATTATTGAAAATCATTAGCACACTTTCTTCATGACTCCTGCTTAGGTGGTGGCATTGTTTGGGATCCTTACCATGTGACCTTCCTAATCCATATAGCTTGCTGAATTTTTCCCTATCCTCAACCATAAATCACATGGAATTAATTCTCTTGATCCTCAATTTAAAAATGTGTGTGTTTGCACTCTTTTCTGTATCTTTACAGCAAGAAATAAGTGAAGCAGGAAATATTAGATGAGAAGAATGATTTAATGGTTAAAGGGAAAGAAAATGTGCTTAGAGAAGAAGAATGAGAAAGTTACAGTGACAGGATCTGCTTCTGAAGTGTGTTCTAAATATTAATTGGACCAGGAAACAGAACCTCAGTCAAGCCTGCATGCTCAGGTCATTAGGCAAAAGATTTATTTTTAGTTTTTTCAGATTCACTAGCTGCATAACCTCAACAGGAAAGATTGAAAGAGTTTGATTTCAGATGACTGAACACCCATATGCTTCAGGCATATTTCCGGTTGGTAGGAAATAAGGTATTTAAGATTCAGTTTTTGAGAGCTGATAAGAACTAGTGTTGTTAGTGCACACAACCTGCAGAGTCTGTAGAAATTGTTTTAATGATGAAAAATGATTAAGAGCCTGTCCTGATGACAGTAGCCTTATTTTCCTTACACAAAACTACTCTTCTCCACTGGAAAACTCTTGCAGGTTGGCAAATCAAGTTCCCTACCTACTGGGCCACTGGCCATCAAAAGGACTTGATAATTCTCTCTTTGGCTTTTAAAAAGT
Source organism: Fulmarus glacialis (assembly GCF_000690835.1). Lineage (NCBI taxonomy): Eukaryota > Metazoa > Chordata > Aves > Procellariiformes > Procellariidae > Fulmarus > Fulmarus glacialis. Next base: position 69,173 of record NW_009219883.1, read on the forward strand.
CATCTTCTGTGATCTGGATAAGATTGACTGCTGGGTGTTCCAGCTGTAGCATTTACTGTAATAAGATACCTAACTTTTTACAGGGAGGGGAGCACTTCCTCAGAATTAGCAGAAGCTTATTAGAAACAACAACCCAAGATATACACATCTCTCTTGGTCATATTTAAGAGATAGCCGAACAGTTAATTTCAGTAGGCATCCAAGAACTTACAGTCCAGCATTGACTTACTAACGACTATGCATGTAACAGCTGTAAACCAAGGCAATAAACCTTGTATTTTAGCTTATTATAAGCTATTCATTTCCTGACTGAACTAGAAGATCATTACACTCTAACAGAGATGGTAATTTCAGATGTGATTCTTTTAGGACTATAAGTAGCTCCTTCTAGATACATATCTTTGAAAGCAATCTGTCTTTATAACAGGCAACTGTACTGTATAATCCATTTCATATCTTTTATTGACCTTTCCTCCTATTTGAGTCTTTACTTAGATCATCACTGCTTTCGAGATACTTACTCTAATTAATTTTAAAATTCTAATTTACAAGCTAAAACTTTTTTTATGGTTTCTTTTTAACTTTATGTTCTTCAGCAACACAGTTGTATCAGTCCTTTTTCTTCACCAGTGTTTGATTTCTGAATATATTTTGAACCAACAACTGAATCTACTTTAACTCAAGTTCTTTCTCTCTCTCTGTTTTTTTGGTGGATTTTTTTGGGGGCCTGGCAGGGGAAGCAACCCAAATTGTTTACAAAGAAAACTCTTCCCCCCGCCGAGCATCAATCAGCTGCTGGCTGATGTTGGTGAAAGTAAAATGGAATTTATTAGCATGACTTCTAATCATGTGCTTGGGAATGATTTCCATATGGAAGAAGTGAGGAAGTATGAAGAATTATTAACTAATTTTACCACATATCATGTATGTAAGATATAAGCAGATTTCTTCACCTGGATTGGAAATAAAAAATTTAGTAGTTGTGACCCCTCCAAATATCCTCAATCATGGGCTGGTTTTGTTTGTTTGTTTCTTTCTTTTTGGAAAACTAGTATGGCCAATTTCAAATATGAGAGCCTGTAAGTTGTAACTTTTTCTAATCCAGGAACAATTGCACTTACTTTCATGATAACATCCAAAATACACCACCAAAATTATAACATATAGTCAAGCTCTTGCTTTGAGGAAAAATTTGTTATCCCAATAATTTAAAGATGTTTATACAACAACTACACTCCTCTAGGAGAACAGAGGACATTTTTGAAAGAGCCATAATGCAATTTCATTTCAGTCAAAAAAGAAAATTCACGTTATTTGACATTCTTGATTTCCACATAGCCTGGGACTTGTATAGATCAATACGGGGGGGGGCGGGAATCATTGAACAGTTAGTAAAAGAAGATTATACCTTCAAAGAAATCTTCTCTGAGTCATCCATCCTAGTTTTCAAAAATCCCATCAAACACACATTTATCCCCTTCTCCCTGTAACCAACATAATTTCCTTTGGTTCTCCTGCTTTTACTACTTTTCTTTCAGGTGTGGTCTAACAATTAGTCTCAACTTACATTTAGCATTGGAATATGCTGTTTTAACTCCATTTAAAATCCATCAGAGAACCGTTTACGCTGGAGATGGCTGTATTTGGTTTTAGGGTTTCTTTTTTTTCCCCTCCAATTACACCAGTTGGTATAATAAAAGTCATTAGCTCTGCTTACAAACCTTGTCCTACTAAAGATCCTTTGTAACAGCAAAAGACCACCGATATCTTTCCTGGAAAGCGATATAGTGAAAATTTGTGGAAATAGAATATAGCTAATCTAGTTCCTTACTGCCTTATGCAGTAACATCATCCATTTGACAAGAGACCAATGCAAAGGTAATTAGATTTTTGCTCACACTAATTCCAGTGAAAGGCTGTAGAACCTTACAACTAATCAATTAGAAACATCTTTTGGCTTCTAGTGAAATTTTGTATATGGACAATCCACTTATTTTTCTTATTTCATTGGTAACATTTATTCTGAGCTTATGTGGTATTCAGGAAAAGCAGTCATATCTTACAAGGCTAAAGAAATTGTTGGTTTCTAGACTGTTTGCATAAGATTGCTCCATTCCATTTTATGTATGTTACAGTTTGCATTCATATGTATTGAGCACGGAAGACAAGCTACAAACTGCATTCAAGGTCCTCTCTGCACTTACTGTGCAATGACATCAGTTCTTCCATATTTCTGGTAGGAATATTTTAACTAATATGGCTTCATATCCCCATAACACACTCAAGAAACAATGTCAAAATAGCGATTTTTAGGAACTACTTGTTTGCAACAATGACCTTAGGCATATTATCTACTACTGGATTGTACCTCTGTGACAAGCACCAAGAAAAAACATAGCTAATAGTTGTACCATTCAAGAAATAGTTCAATGATTGTATTCCAGTTCAGGGTTCTAATGTATCATCACATCAGTTTCGGTCATGGAGGATTATTTCATTCCAAGACATTTATTTTCCTCACTGCTTCCTATTTTCTTATGGGAGGGAGAGAGAACAGAAAGAAAAGGTCTCATGAATTTAAAGGCTAAGGATATGTCTTAGTCTTTTGGAGAGGTTAGAAGAAGGTGAGGTTAAGGAGTAAGCTTAATGTATCATTTTTAGTATTCTATTTGAATAAAATTTAAATTAGATAAGATGTATAGCAGAGTATTTTTGCAGTGCAAGATGCAGGATACTATTGAACTTCTCCCTTTGCTTATTAAATGGGTAATAGAATAGCAAAGGACAAATGCATCCTCATTTAAAATAATATTTAGTATGCAAATCACTAATAAGGAGGGTTTGCAAAAGCTCTGATGCAAATTGCGTATTAACTTAAAGGGTAAAGTAGTCAAAGGAAAAATGGTTTGGGTTTTAAGTACTTTAAAGTCTTTTACCAAACTTAGACATGCTATTTATTATAGCTGTATAACATCATCTTTACACCTACAAGTGCTTTTAGTGAATACTGAAAATGTTTTCTGCATATCAAACATTTACACATCAAATACAAATGGTGAATGGGCATTCTGGTTGCAATATACATCAAGAGAGCACTGCAAAACTCTGACAGCAGCCTCATTATTTCAGGCTCCTGACTTGTGGCTCAGAAGACTAAAGGAACCGAGAATGCACCCGACAACTTATATTGTTATATATGGATATTTGGTTTTAGTAAGTTACAGTAATTCAAAGCAGGCTCTAAGCAGAGATCTCAAACATGTCTTATTAGCTGTAAATAAATAGAAGGTAATAGACCAAACAACATGCATCTTGCTGATGTAAAAGAAGTATGCTAATATTGTCTGGAGAGATTATAGTGACCAGATGGCTGAGGTACAATCTGATAGCAATTCTCTTTCCTCTGCTCCAGGAAGTAAGGAACACTGCCCTTTTTCTTGACAGTACCACCACCAATTAAACTGCAAGGTACAGTTTTATGCCCACTCTTATAGGCAAATCAAAAAGAGAAATCTGAAAACTTCACATTTCAAAGAACAGTCAAACTACCATCTCGAGACTTAAATTTAACAATTACCTGTCAGAAAATAACTAAAAAGGACTAAAATTTTTATTATAGGTTGGATTTATGATGAATTCTTGAGAACTCTCTGTATTCCACGATAAAGAAAAAAAAAAAAAAAAAAAATCACATTGCAGTCAGATGATGTTTCTTTCATTTAAGGTCAAAACCTCATTATTTCAATATAATGAAATCTGAAACTAGGCATTGGTTTCGATCTTTCTCTAACCTAAATTTCAGCTTGGAACATAAAATGAAGTCACAGCTTAATAGCTTTCCCTCATACAAATGCCAGAAAACATGGATGACCAGGGAAGCAAATGCCATGTCTGATTTTTAAAATACTCTTAGATTCTGAACTGAGTTTGATTTATTCTAGTGAGTTCAACCCTGTTTCCTTATCACACATCAGTTCCTTTACTACAGTGATAACTGCTATTCACAATCTGTTCACAGGTTTTATGCACGCACTGAACCTTCAAGGAGTTTTTCAAGAGAGAAAATATTGTATCTTTTTTTTTTTAGAGAAACAATTACAAAATTGCAATAAAAAGTAATTATTTAAGATTAGCTTAATCAATCTTAGACCTCAAACTACATATTTGATTTCAATTTTGTGGCTGATCTGTAGAACTAGACCTGTTTACTGTTTCCTTCACATATTTATCTGTCCCTGAATCAGAATACAAATTTATAATTTGTCAGAAAATATGGACTATATACACACACAAATGTAAGAGAAACTTAGAGACATAATATTTATTAACCATTGCCAGTAAGACACTTCATAGACATGATTGATTATTTAACTATTTCTAACAGCAATGAAGTAAAACTCATGTTGTGTTTCTTAATGTCATTTTACTTAGTTACTAGCTTCCACTCAAGAGTGCCAACACATGAGATAACAGATGAGCCTGATAGGAGAGCAACAAAAGAAATACTCAAACTTCGTTTTTCCAGCAACTGAGGAGGATCCAAGGATTGAGGAAGAACTTATGCAACTTTTTGAGGCCATCTGAGAAATACGTACTTATTAAAAAAAAAAAAGCAAAACCAAAAAAACCACACACGCCCCCAACAAACACACCCAACCTGCCCCCCTCCCCCGCAAAAGAACAACCACAACACACAACCCTACTTGTGGTTGTTTTTTTAACATAAGAATCCTTTTGGTGCAGCCAGTCAGAATTTGCATTCTTTCCCATAGAGAAATAAGAATTTCTGCAAAAGGGTAATGAAAGTAATGTATCTTTTAAAGCCTTTATTGACAACGAATATTTAAATAGTTCTTCAAGCAGCAACTTTTGTGTGTGCTAAGAATGACTTCTCCAGCCTTGTGTTCAGTTAATTTACTAGTGGCGAAGGGATGATTCAAGAAACCATCAGCTACTCTAAGCAGCACCCCAGAGCCCCCACTGTTCCTTCACTCCTTAGTCTTTGGCTGATAGTGTCCCCCCAGTCCATGCTGTTCCTGCATATTGCAAGCCTCATAAAAAGGCTTCAGACAATCACTATGTTCCTGAGCTCCCTGAGAAGAAATGATACAAGAGAGCAAATGGAGCCAGGGAGACAGAGTTCACAAATTAAATTAACAGGTATTTTAAAGCAGCAATGTAATTATATATTATGGAACTTCAAAGCTCAATACTCATGTAATCTTTCCCACTCTCCAATACAATATATTTAACATTAAAAAAAGTCAGGGAGATCTAATCCCCAGTCTGTTAGATTTTAAATAACCTATTAATATAGGATGACTAAGGCATGTCAGCATCATAGAATCATAGAATTATTTGGATTGGAAAAGACCTTTAAGATCATTGAGTCCAACCGTCAACGGTACACTGCCAAGTCCACCCTAAACCATGTCCCATCTACACGGCTTTTAAATACCTCCACGCATGGTGACTCAACCACTTCCCTGGACAGCCTGTTCCAAGGCTTGACAACCCTTTCGGTGAAGAAATGTTTCCTAATATCCAACTTAAACCTCCCCTGGCACAACTTGAGGCCACTTCCTCTTGTCCTATTGCTTGTTACTTGGGAAAAGACACTGACATCCACCTCACTACAACCTCCTTTCAGGTAGTTACAGAGAGTGATATGGTCTCTCCTCAGCCTCCTCTTCTCCAGGCTAAACAGCCCCGGTTCCCTCAGCCGCTCCTCATCAGACTTTTTCTCCAGACCATCAACAGCTTCGTTGCCCTTCTCTGGACACGCTCCAGCACCTCAATGTCTTTCTTGGAGTGAGGGGCCCAAAACTGACCACAGGATTCGAGGTGCGGCCTCACCAGGGCCGAGTACAGGGGCACGATCACCTCCCTACTCCTGCTGGCCACACTATTTCTGATACGTACATCTGTAGTGAAGTAGAGCAGAAGGGGATTACACCAGCACCACCCGTCCAAACACACACCGTTTCCTCATGCTCAGTTACCCATTCACGTCTGGTTCAACTTGGGCAGCTTTCATCAGGAAAATTCTGCACATTCAAAGCTGCACTCTCCTTCTGCCCCCCTCCAAATCATAACACTTCTGTTACCTCTCCCAACCGCAACTCCTTCTGCATTAGAAATTGATGGGGGTAAGGTTATATGAAAATCAAAGTTTTAACTATTTATTTAAATGAGAACTCTTGATGTGAGGAGTTTGGAGTGTGGAGTTTTATTTTTAGTATTTCTTGGAGTAGCTAGGATTTCCAGATGGAAAGATGATGCTACAAAGCACAGCACATATTTGTCTCCATGAATTTCTGTTGTTACGTCTCTGGCTGAATATTCATTATGAATTGATCAGCGTATTTTATTGCTATGTCTCACTTACACAGATTGGCTCTGGCTCTTACTGCTTATCAACACGTTGATTCACCAACTGGTAGACCATTTTCTTTACCAGCTCTTTTTATGCTTAAGATTTTTTCAGGGCTGTATTTAGGGAAAAAAAAGCCTAAAACAAAATGTGAAAATAACTAAAAAAAATTGAAAACAGGAAAATAAAAGAAAACCCTTATCAAATATAGGATTGCATCCAATTCTATTCAGTCATTGTAAAGAAGTGCATCATTGTCCAAGCTTGGCCTAATCAGTACCCTGCAGTATTAGCATTTCCATGTTACTGCATCAGCTTCAACTGACACAGGCAAAGCTTATTGAGGCAGCACCTCCTACCTTCCTTGCCCAGACATGCATAAGAGGAACAATGTTCATTTGTTTCTAAAAAGTCTATTAACTTAATATCCAGAGTGTCCTGTACTATAATTAGAAGCTGCTGCCATACGTCAGAACATATACTGGGCCAGTGTGATGAGGCTCAGCTCACTGAGGTTCAAGCGTTACTGATGGCATTTTCAAATATAACTGTATATAAACGTATGCCTCAAAGTCTATTTTTGAACCATCTTGATAACTGCCTTATTATTTTTACTTTGTTTCCTGCAAAGACAGGATAATACTGACTAGCAAAGATATCGCTGTGTGTTACACCACTTTTTAGTCAGTGATCTGCAGCCCTTTACTATTTTCAGTGTCAAATTACACTCAGATTATATAGAGATCATAGATCACTTGATATTTTGTTACATTTGTCTCTGATTTATACTAACTAACACTTCCAAACCAATTCTTCAATCTAGTCAAACCATTTGACATTAGGGGCCGCCCAAATGAACCTTGGATGGAAACCTGCAATTTCAACAGACTTCAGGTGTATTAACCTACCCCAGAATCAGACACCAGGTGAACAGGAATGAGTATGTCAGACCAGTTGTTCAAGTGAAGCTGTTACAAGTCTGGTCAGAACTACAAAGTTCCATACAAATCTTCAAATTAATCTTTTCCAGATGGAAAATGTTCAGAAAAAAACTGGAATGAGTTTAGCCCTGTGCCTAGTAAAGTTAGTATTCACTTTTTGTCATAAACCCATAAGACACACGTCTGGGGAGATATCTATTTGACAACCAGTGTATACTCACATCTGACTGCACTTAACCTGGCTGGCTTACATTAGTTCAGCAGCCATCGCCAAATGTATTTTCTTGGCCATAATGAGACATAAAGAAGTGCTATACAGAATCACTATTCACATTCTTTGAATACAGACAATTCTCATTTTCACAGAATACAGTGAAAAAACTTACAGAGAATATAGCTGATAGCTGCTCTTATAGTACCCGCTAAATACTATGGGCTGAACCCTATTTTACCTAGGGATTAATTAGTGAGGTATTTAATTCATACTGGAAAGTCTTTTCCAATTTGAAGGAAGAAGGTAGAGGCCTTGCATAAATGAGAATGAGATACTTAAAAAGAGTTGTGACATGTCATTTAAGAACTTAAATTTTAGGGACCATTTTTTCTTTTTAGTGACACACACTGAAACTTATTATCACTTGCAATATGGATAACCTTCCAGGAAAAGAATATGAAACTGATAAAGGGAAGATAAAGGCCACTGTCAAAAAAATCCTAGTCTTACACTGATTAACTTTGTACTGCAGGATGTATAAATAAAATTATACAGAGACAGTCAATACACCTTCATAATGATGAAAGGAAGTTTGAATGATAAATTAGAAGAACTGGAAAACCACTTCCATGAGAAAATGAGCAACTCCTTATTCAAGTTTTACTAGTTTCCTGTTCTTCCCATGCACCACAGCCCATCAAGCACACCTTAAAAGGTAGGTCATTTTCAATACTGAAAACATTATGTCATTGTCCCAGACCAATAAATAAATAAATAAAAAAAACGTAGATTAGATTCTCAGATATGCTACTTCAATGACTCCTTAAAAAGCATATATTTTCAATCTTGGTAACAATAATTTGAAATTTTGTTTAATTTATTTCAGCTTAGACTCATGTTTCAAGTGAGAACTCTCAACCGCTTTGCTGAAACTTTTATATAAAATCAGCTTCATGGAACAATAACTAAGATTTTTTTCAACAAATGCTATGATTTGACATTTTATGAGTGAGCAGCACTTAAAAACGAGAGCAGTAGAAGTTTATGCCCAAAGTGCTATAATTGCTCGCATGTCCTGCATATAATTCAGGTTTAAGAATCGATTACTATAGCTAAACATGAAAATTCAATATTTAATTTACTTACAAGGAATAAGTCACAAAAGCTGATACATTCTGAAAAGACACGTGTCTGTTGCGCTCACAGAAAAATCAATATTTTTGTATGGAAATAAGAACAACATTTATTCATCACAATAGCGAATGAAATCCTCAAAGTATCTCATGGTTTAGCTCTCAAATATTTTGCTGCTCCTAGTTCTATGTATTGTCTTGCAATCAAACTGAACCCACTATGCATTTTGCTATGTCTATCATACATGTTCAGATCCACATGGTCCTACACTGTAGTCATTCTAAATTGTATATGCAATTCAGCGTATGTTAGCGATTGTTCCGACTTATTTTTTTAATTACTAAACTAGTAAAATTTGGAATAACAAAAAATGTGTGATTATTTTTATTTAATATAGAATTGTGTCCACATTAAATGGGCAAAGGGGATGGAAAGATTTTGCTTTTCCTTGAAGAAAGGCTAAAGGACAGAAGGCAATTCTAAGACTTACGAGTGCTAGCACAGCAAATAACCCACATTCACCTGGAAAGTGTGCTTTAGTAATGCAGGAGTAACAGTCCAGCCATTCACTTTCTAATAACTGAAATTTTATGAAGATTAGATTGCACACAGTGCAGTGACATTGTGGCATCAATACTTCTGCCAGCAATTTTTCATCCTTCTGTTAAAGCAGCATATTTTAGAAGTGTATTTCACTAACTGTCAGGATTATGAGGACTACTTCAAATCCCCATTAGGCATATTATTTCAGCAGAGTAGAGTTGTGAAATAAACTTCATATTGAAATGTTTGACTAGAGAACCTGCTCAAATAGCACACTCAAAGACAGCTTTTGGTTTAAAATCTTGGAATCTGATCCTGAAGATGTTCTTTTCATCAACAGCACTCAATAGCATAAAAATATACAGCGCAACTCAAACATTAAAATGAAATTCAGTGATTTTCTTGAAGAGAGCCTTGCAAATACTTTTAAGCTGTACCTCACTCTCATCCAACACCACTCCTATCTTATCTAATTTGGTAGGTCACACAGTTAGGCGCTCCTGATAGTATAAATAATAGAATGATTTGAATATCTTAATTAACACATAACATACTTCTTACTGTACCAGTAGTGTCTATCTGATTTAACACAACATACATATCATAGAATCATAGAATCAT
>NW_009219884.1:0-10948 GCF_000690835.1 Fulmarus glacialis
TTAATGATTCTATGATTCTATGATTTGTATATTTGATATAAACAGCATAGAAGGTAGATAAAGAGATAAAGACCTTCCTCTTGTCCCCCACCCCATCAGCTTTTAAACCTCTGGTTTTTTCACCTGATCTCATTATTTTGTAGGTTGTGATAATAAACAATGAATATTTTGTACTGACATTACTGTAAAATGAAAGAATTGGGAAGAAAATGTGTTAGGGTCTGCTGATTCCTCCTTTCTCTTTTGCTGATTTCTCATCATTTTCAGTTCTGCTTAAACTACTTCAGAGCAGTCCTTGTAATTTATGCAGAGCAGTCTGCTAAAGGAATGTGGAGTGAAATCTGAGGCCTATGGCACTCGATAAATTGTAAGGGCACTAATACCTATACCTACACCTAAACCTATACCTAAATCTATACCTATATTATACCTATATTAGCTATATTTATATTACCATAAAACAAACCAACAACAACAACAAAATAACCAAACCAAAAACGTACTAAAACAGCGCAAGCAACAACAGTATAAGGACTTTTGTAATATCATGATGCCATATAAGCATTTTATATAAGCGAGTGTTGTGGTTTAACCCGGCAGGCAGCCAAACACCACACAGCCGCTCGCTCACTCCCTGCCCCGGGTGGGATGGGGGAGAGAATCAGAAGGGTAAAAGTGAGAAAACTCGTGGGTTGACACAAAGACAGTTTAATAGGTGAAGCAAAAGCCGTGCACGCAAGCAAAGCAAAACAAGGAATCCATTAGTAGTAGTAGTAGTAGTAGTAGTAGTAATTAATAGTAATAGTAATAGTAATAGTAATAGTAATAACAACAGTAGAATATACAAAATGAGTGATGCACAACGCAATTGCTCACCACCCACCGACTGATACCCAAACAGCAATTGCTGCTTCCTGGACCATGCCCTCTATTTATATACTGAGCATGACATCATATGGTATGGAATATCCCATTGGCCAGTTGGGTTAGCTGTCCTGGCTATGGTCCCCCCCAGCTTCTTGGGCACCTGGCGGACCCTGGGCAGCTGAAAAGTCCTTGACTAGTAGACTACTTAGCAACAACTAAAAACATCAGTGTGTTATCAACATTCTTCTCATACTAAATCCAAAACACAACACTAGGAAGAAATTAACTCTATCCCAGCCGAAACCAGGACTTTTGTAATACCATGATGCCGTATAAGCATTTTATACAACCAAGAAATGTGATCATCAAAGGAGCAAATAAAGACAAGTGATTTTTAAAGGTTTTAATTAGTACTTAGGCTAATACTTAGGTGTTATGAGAAAATATGTAAACAGGAACTCAATCATAGAATCTGTAAGATAAAGAACAGAAAACAAGTTGCAATGGACTGAAAATAGGCAGTACATACTGCCTAACACAAAGGATGCTGCCGCACATGAAAGATAGCTGGCAAACTGATGGCAAGATAAGCACCATCAGGAACAGATGATTCCCTTTTGGGAAGGGGCAAGTAGTATCAAGACTGTATTTTTTACGTCTCTTGCTGCAGAGCGTTCAAGCATCATCACCTCAACCTCATCCTCAGCCACAAAGACTGAATCACAAAGATGTGGCATCAGCTCCTTGTTATTGCACACTCACAGCTAATTTAGGATATGATTGTTAAAGACTGTTGATTTGCATACATAGTTAAAAGTAGTGGAAACCGTTGTGCTATGGACTAACCATTTCTACAAAGTGAGCTGCTAATGAAACGTTGCCTGGTAATGTTTTGCTTTAAAGTTTAAAGGCGGTTTGATTTGTCTTTTATACCATCACAATGATCTCTAATTCTCTTATCAATTTAGATCATTTTGCTCAGGAAAAAAAAGAAAGAAAGAAAATGGAAAGGAAAGTTTTGAAATAAAGGTACACATATAGTTTCTCCATAATCCCTCATCAACTGATGTGGTCTGAATCATATCCTCACTGCTGACAGCTGTGGGCTACTGTTCCATAGATACTTTATTCTGCAGCAATAATTGAGGTCAGCTTCCCAATTAAAAAATCCTTCAACATCTGTTTGCAAACAAATATTTTCCTTTTAATCAAGCTGACAGATACAGAAATTAATATCATCTGTTCTAAGGAAGGAACTTACACATATCACTTTTTTTGCGTAGGACATGAGGGAGCCAGGGACTGGATGCTCTTCTGTGAAGTACACTTAAGTCCAATTAAGTACATAGGAAATTAGTATGACTTAAAGCACTAATCTTCTGCTTTAAATCTTGACTGTCAAACTTCCCTTTCCCTAGTGGTGGCTTATTCTGTGTAAACTAAGCTGGCCAAATAAAAGCAATTATTCGGATAATGTAACTGAAAATGATGTAAAATTTATTGAGTAAATTATATGACAAGTTGTCCACACATTTTAGCTAGGAATAACAAGTGTTATCCTTTAATGTGAGTGAAGACACCATATTAAAAATGGATTTGTCTTATATTAACAAAGATCTGTAATTCCATATTGACTGGGAAGCCAGCACATACAGAGAAGGTTGTCATTAAATGCTTCACAAATGCCTTTGCTATAATTAACATTAGCATGCTGTTCCCATTACCAAGTCCAGGGAGTTCGCATAATGTTTTCTACTTGCAAAGGCAGAATGTTAACAATCTGCACAGTGATCGCTATAATGAGAGATCAGAAAGAATAACACCAGGAAGGTTAATGAAATACCATCGCTGAAGCAGAGCTGCCCAGCAGGTTAACAGAGGCACTGCACTTAGAGCTCATGCAACAACGATGCAGCATGATGTCACCACTTAAAAGCATAAATGGTGGAGATCTGCTTTCCCAGTAGGACAATTCACAAAGTGTCTAATTTTCTTTCTGTTTCCCCTGGAAGAGGGATGTCCCTCTATCGGTGACTATTTCTGCAGGCCTCCATACTGCTGCTATAGCCATGACTATTAATCCCCTTGACCTTCACTAGAAGAAACTATCATGTCAGTCTGAGAAAATTAGAAAGAAAGAATGAAGTCCAACTTCTTCCCTAGCTGTATCAAATTTCATAAATGCAAGAAGAAAGCAGTTAAAGACGCTTTCTTTCTCAATCAAGAAAAGCAATGGAAGCAGATGTAGTCTTTGTTGCAGGGTTTGCAGTGCATAAAGACTTGGTCTCTGCTCCTAAATCCCATTAAAGCTTTCTGCAGAAAACTTATTTCTCTGTGTCTACAGTGGTATGAATAAGGTGGCACAAGTCCTAGCATAAGCCTTGTGAGTGTAAAGATCTGAAGATGGATATAAATGATCCCAGCTAAACGTACCTCTGCAAATCTGTTAGCAGCTCTGCATTACAGGCATCGTTGACAAAAGCTGAGGTTTTTCCAGGTGGGTACAAAAGCTGTAGAGAGAGCAGTCCTCTTCTGAAATCCGTCAGTCCTGTCTCCCCAGTGAAGCTTTCCGATTTGCTCTTCTTCAGAGCACAGCTCCTCTGCATCCAAATAGCACTTTGTAAGTAAGCGGTCCACGGCTGGTCACAGCGCTCTCTCAGTGCAGGTTCACAGAGGCAAAATAAAACAGTGTGCTTGGTGTTCCTTGAAGAGCTACACTCACATGGAGATAATGCTTCATTGAAGACACTCCTTAGTTGACTGACCCTGAGGAACTGTCCAATGGCCTTCTTGGTAAGAAGTTTATTCATTATAGGAAAAAGAGAAAAATTTTAGACTGAAAAAGTCATTTTTTTTCAAGATAAAATGCAGCATGAAGGATAAAGCCATGATCTGGAAGGGTAAAAGACCACTACCAATAGCATATGCAACTAAGCCAGACATGTCTGGCAAGTGGGCTTACTACTGCTTCCAAATTTTTAGTTAGTTGTTTGGCTCAGACCTTGGCAACAGCAGGCCATAGGTTTTTTAATGACTGTTGAGCTGCACAAATGCTCTGCTGCTACTGCAGTGCTACTAGTATTCAGCCTGTGTGTAATGCAGGGCTCAAACCAGCCTCACAGAAGGGAGTGAAGTCCAAAATGTGTCCTCTTCACAACTGGCAATGCAAGAAGTGCAACATACATGGAAACTCTGGAAAGACAGGACAAGTGTGGTGAAGGAAGTGGCAAAATGGAGTAAACAAAATGTATGGTAAGAAGGAACAAGGAAAAAGTTGTGTCAAATCTTGAGAGGAAAAATAAAACAGAAAAAGAAAAAGCAACAAAAAAAACATGTCTTGCATGTGATGCAAAGGTACAGCTAGAAATAAGAGTTTAAAATCTGAGAACTGGTGGGGTTTTTATATGCTGTAGTGCAATACATTCCCACGTTAGCTTGCCTCTGAAGGCTACTGTAGTGTGAAGGGGATATTTCCTCTGTCATATGTGGGAGCTGATTGACCAATGTACTGACACAGAAAGAAATTAGCTGGTCTCAGCCACGCAGCTGATGACTCTGCTTCTGAGATCTCCTTTCAGTACACAGCAGCAGCAAGGAAGGCAAAAGAAGAAGTAGAAGTTTAATTCTCAAATAAGATGAGGGTTACAAGACATGGCAATGGGTGGTCACACTACCAACTGCAGAGAGCCACTTTGGAGAAGCTGTTCTGTTTCCTTCTGTTTTGACCACAATGAGAGGATGAAGAGAGTTGGTAAGAGCTCACCAGCTGAATTCAAAGGCTAAAGTTAGGTCAGATGAAAAGATGAAGCCACGTGTACTGACTATTTAATTCACCTACCAATTATTTGGGGACTAATACACTTCCTGATACAAGGACAAAATATTCTCCTTGGAATCCTTAACAGAGCTCAGTTTCAATTGTTTTTTTTCCTGCTTTATGTAGGAAATGTCATTCTGCTCAGCAGTTTTCATACAGCAAAACAAAACGTGTGAAATAAATCCACACCAACAAGAAATCTAACAACGAAGGAATTGTCCAGGCAAAAGAAAGTGTATGTCATTCATCTCTATTTCACAAAGTGTGAATATGCCTAATTGGAAAAACTCAATTAGCTGCACATTAGTATCCAGACACTACTTGTGCCAACTTATGTTGTCTCCATGCTGGCCTTGGTTCAGCTTATTTTTCAAGGACCGCCTGTAAACGCCCACTGCCAAAGAAAAGCATTTTGTGTGTTCACTCTCTTTTTATTGCTGTTTTTTCCTTTCTTCCCTTGTTTTTTTTTTCTTTTAGACTCACCAGTATCACCCTGTGCTGAGAACATCAGCTTTCAACCTCCTGCCTACGTTATCTTCCATCAGCAATGCATGTTTGTTGCTGCTGGGCTGGCTGTTGTGACTAATCTGTATTCTGGTGCACTCATCCTCATCCAGCGTACATCCCTCTGCTCCCGCTGACTCCAGTCTGCATTTGGCTGTCTCAGGGAGATGGTCCCCAGCTCTAGTGATTGCTTTTTGCTTCAGCTCTTTCTGTTTCCAATGCCGGTTCACTTACATGTAATTTACCTTACAGTTATTTGCTAAAGTTGAACCTTAACCACTGCATGCCATTTTCAATGTTTTCACATGCTTCTTGTTCAGTGGATTTGCTTCTTTACTCTGCTTTTCAGACTTTACTGGTATACATACATGCCTTTAACTAATCACATTTCTCCCCTCTCAAAAGCTTCTCCATTTGCCTGCTCCAGCAATAAGTTTTCTCTTTCCTTGCTGAATTGATCTTGATGTGAGTTATATATTTGTCTAATTCTTTTCTCTTCATGTAAAGGAAAAGTTCTAGTTGCTAAGCAATAGTTGTCTCAATATTAAAAATTCAGAACAATTCAGATTTACAGTTTTAGTAAGTTAAAGGAAGGTGCTTTTACTTCTGTTAATAAGCAGCGACAGGGTGTCCAGCTTTACTGATGTTTCATTCCTTACAAACTATAATCTAATCCAGGTGCTGCCTGATTTAGCAGCACAGTAATTCTACAGACTAGAGCAAATTTACCTGATAGAGAAATTAGGATGTCATCTGGTCTTGGGCTCTCTAGGTGTGTTCCCTGGAGTGGTTCTTACTGTAATATCTGAAGATATAGGTAAGTGTAATGCCAAGCACTGCTGGAACCAAGCCTCAAACTGCTTTTTGTCTAAAAAGAAAAAATGGAATAACTTGACCTTCCTAGTCTGAAATCAGGAGCAAGCATTGCAGGTTTCTCTCCTGCAGCTGAGCTTCTGTTTATGCCAGCCCCAATACACCGTTAGCCATAGACTCCAAACTGACTAATTGGACACCACTATTACAATTACATGAGAATAGAAAAAACATGACAGGATCCCTGTTTAGATAGCATCTGAATCTTCCCTTTGCTCAGAAATAGCGAGATCCTACCCTCCCCTTCCCTTACACTTGTTTCTCTAACCATTTCTGAGATACTTCTCAAAAGCGTGAAGAAATCTAGTCATATTTTGACTCTTGTCACATGCCAACAGCCTGGATCAGAGAATATACAGCGAGTATCAGAAATTTCTGTCTCTTCAGACAGAAAATAACCCACAGGCAGAGAAAGGCCCGTGTTGCTCTCGAGTGTCAGTCTCTGGAGGGAAGGTTGACTTGCGCTCACCTTATCCACAGGCCCCGGCCTGGCATCAGCCACCCTCAGTACTTAGTGAGGAATTTGGAGTTCATTTTTAAATGTAAGGAGCCGAGAGCAGCCCAGGCCCGAGGGGACAAATGCTGCACGTGTTGTGTGTCCATGGCCTCCAGGGAAGGAGCTCCCTCACCACCGAGAGCGCAGAAAGATGGTTCTGGCTGCTGGTGGCATCAGAGCACAAAGAGGTTGACCACGTTGAGGTCACCAGCTCTCCTGGAGGAGAGCAGCTCATGTGGGAGGGTCTAGGCCCAGGACAGAGGACTTCCCCCAGTGCCGGGAAGCTCTGTGGGGAGAGTGCCCAAGGGTCAGACTTCAGTCTCCGATGTTGTGGCTGAATGCAGTGAGCCTGTAGTAATTCTCTCATCCTGGAAGTTACACAGTGGCCTACTCCATCAGAAACCAGATATCGTATTACTGTATCTTGTCAACGCTAAACTGAACAGGAACACAGAACAGCGGGAAAGTGGTTGGCAGATTGCAATGCCCATGAGGAATCCTAACCTAAAAGGCCTTCAATGTCGACACTTTGGTGGCTCTTACGTGTCTCTGCGTATCTTTCCTGCAGCTCAGGAATGCTGAGCCTTTTGCCTCACAGTATTTCCCACTTGTTTTCTTCAGCTTATTTTAATTTTAATGCAGATCATTGTTTCTCATAAGGGCAGTGAACTTGAGCAAACACTTACCTACTCATGAGACAGTACTTCATGTCCTTTCCCAGGTCTTTCCTATGTCATTTGATGAAGATATGGGCATAAACCACACCTGAACATCTTTGTTCCAGAAAGAATCTTCAGAAGGGGTAGAAACTACGATCAGAAAAATGTATTGCTATAGAAAATATATTGCAATTCCCTGCATTACACAAACAGGGTGCTTTCTCTAGGGATGAAGGAACTGCTTCTGAGTTAACCTTCTCCCCATCGCTCCTTTCTTCTCAGGCTCAACTTCACTCCTGACTTCTCTACCTCCTCCCCCCGAGCAGCATAGAGGGATTGGGAATGGGGGTTGCAGTCAGTTCATCACATGTTGTCTTTTCTGCTCCTTTCTCCTCATGCTTTTCCCCTGCTCCAGCGTGGGGTCCCACACATGGAATACAATCCTTCATGAACTCTCCAACGTGGGTCCTTCCCATGGGGTGCATGGAATGGAATGGACTGCTCCAGTGTAGGTCCCCCATGGAGTGACACGTCCTGCCAGAAAACCTGCTCCGGCGTGGGCCTCAGCTCCTGGCATGAGCCTACTCCAGCGCAGGCTTTCCATGGGCTGCAGCTTTCTTCAGGGCATATCCACCTACGCCCGAGTGGGGTCCTCCACAGGCTGCAGGGTGGATATCTGCTCCACCATGGACCTCCATGGGCTGCAGGGGCACAGCCTGCCTCACCATGGTCTTCACCATGGGCTGCAGGGGAATCTCTGCTCCAGTGGCTGGACCACCTCGTCCCCCTCCTTCTTCACTGACCTTGGTGTCTGCAGGGCTGTTTCTCTCCCATATTCTCACTCCTCTTTCATAGCTGCTGCACAGCATTTTTTACCCTTTCTTCAATATATTAACACAGAGGTGCTACCAATGTCACCGAGGGGCTTAGCTTTGGCCAAAGGTGGGTCCATCTTGGAGCCTGCTGGCACTGGCTCTGTCCAACGTGGGGGAAGCTCCTGGTGTCTTTGCACAGAAGCCACCCCTGCAGCCTCCTCCACCCCCCAAAATCTTACCATGTAAATCAAATTCATGATGTTAATAAAAAGCTTTTGAAAATAAACTCAGAATAAAAACATAATTTGGTTACAGTATAGGTTCAGATGCCTTATTTTCATAATCCTCTTACTTGCTGTATTTGTGGAGTATGAAAGAAAAGGAAATATCCAAGAAGCAATGTTTTTTCTGGACTTCTACAGCCCCGGTGGATGTAGGAGATATTTGTGCCTTCACAGAGACTTCCTCTATGAGATTTCAGACTTTGAAGTATGGTAATTAAGAAAACAATAATGAATCATTTCCTCTGAAAGTGTTTTTTTCTGAAATCTTATCCATATAAGTGTCTCGTTCACTTTCATTTTTAAGTCAATGTCCCTCTGCCTCTTTCCAGTCTTTGTATCTCTGAGTAAAAAGAAGAAAATCGTGCAATGTGCATCACTTAAAAACTCTCCTTTCTACAAGACTGCTGCAAATTTTCGTCACTTTACAAATTTATAGATACACCTATCATTTCTTAGGGAGCACCAGAATAAAGGTTAATTAGCAAGACATTGGTACAATTAACATTTAATGTTGGATTTTGAGCACAAAAAAAGTAATTTTCTTTTAAGTGCATCACAGTACTCATTTGTAAACAACTAAATTTAAAATGTAAACTATCTTGAATACCTAGAATTTATTTAATAGATTTAATCTAATAAATTTAATAAAATAGATTTAATCTAATAATAGATTTAATCTATTTTAACTGCTCACCTGGAATGTTTTCCTCTTTTTTTACTTTTATTAAATTAAATTACAATATTTCTTGCTGCAGAGAATTTTCTGGGAAGCTTCCAACATCTGCTCTTGCAAAGCAGCATTTCAGATGTAAGCATTATATTTTCCATAAGAGAAATCTGTATTTTTGTTGGAAATATCAAAATGATAAGGAAAAAACCCCCAAAATTTTGGACTATAACTGGCTGAATCTTACCACCTAATCTTTATTCTCTTTGAAAACACTACTTTGGAATGTTAAAAGCATGAGGACATGTTGTGTTTGACTGAATTTCAATGCTAAGAAAAAAATTAAAAATATTGTAGTACTGGGTATTTCATTGACCTGAACAGAACATTACCTGATGATGATTTTGTTGATGGTGTTAATGATGAAGTAATATGTATTGTATGACTTTTGGAACAGGAGCTGTCAGAAAAATCATTGATTTTTTTTCAGAATTAAATTTTAGATTGACCCGAAAGAAGTCCTGAAATATTTTATTCTATGAAAAGCTCTGTTTAATTAATTTTATTTTAATTTAATGCCATTTAATTTAATTCAAAGTCATTAAATTCAATTCAATGCCAGTCTAGATCAGAATGACACAAGGGTATTTCTGCAGAATGAAAGACGATCTTGGACCCATGTGGTTCCTGGGATGCAGTTGTTATCTCTCACTACACTGTTTCACAGGCCCCTTCTCAGAGTTCACATCACTTTTAGTATTATTCATGTGAGTTGTCCAACTTTCTTCATAGAACTAGGGGTACCTGCAGTCCCTGCCCGCTGTAAGGGAAGGGATGTCAGTCTAGCTCAGTGTCACTGGGTCAGGAAAAGCCATCAGGGTACTGAGATCATCATATATAGAATAGTACACAGATATATGTACTGAAAATGAAGAACTGCAATGGCATCTGTTTTCTGGGTCAAATCTGTTTAATCAGGAATTAGCACTGGCACTAGGCATGCAGGGGAGAGAGACCTCACCTGAGTGCTGACAGGAAAACAAGGAGGAGCTGTGTTTACCTATGCATTCATGACAGATTCTTCAGTTACACGAGATAATGTGGTTTAGCTGCTGCACTTTGCCTGCTCACTCCAGCACTGCACTTTGCTTCCCAGGTGAGGTGTCCCTGAAAACCCTCTAAGCACCAAGGTCTCCCCCATGGTCCAGTCCCACAGCTGGTGCCCAACACATTGCAGGCTCCTGACTTACCCTGGGTCAGCCCTCCAAGGCTTGCCCATCCCACCTCCTAGAAATCCTCCTGCCTTTTAACAGCGCCAGCTGGGGAACTCCTGCTCCACACTGCAACAGAGATATGGAGAAGCAAAAGTTAAATGTGTGCAGTGATTTATTTATTTAAGGCTCAAAGAGTTTAAGTATTTGGACCTTAGGGAATAACTGAGGTCACAGAGAGATCAAGGCTCTCCTAGCGCTTAGCAGGAGAGTTGAACTGTTCGTCTGGAGGCCAACCGACATACCAGACTTACATGTTCTGTAGGCATCCTGAAGCTAAATATGAAGCCAGCTCTAGGGTGAGAAGAAATACAGAAGCATGAAGATTGCTCTACAGTCACATACTCCACCACATACTGTCTTGAAAAGAATTATGTTCCAGCATTTGGAAAAGTTTATTTAGTTCAACTGGCACATCGTCCACTCCAGTTTTCTTTATTTGTAGTAACAGCAGTAATAGTAGCAGCAGTAGTAATAATTACATAAATATAAAATAAAATTAAATTAAATTAAAAACCTTTCCATTAACTGGGACAAAGGAAATGGATTTTTGTAAAACTTTCTGTCATGAAACAAAAATAAACATCACTTGAACTACCAAGGAAAAAAAGAATTGTTTTTAAAAAGGAAGCATAGAGTGAGATAAATACAAGAAGTACCAATTCCAGATAACTCATACTGAAAGCAACAGGTTC